>NW_026062578.1:0-57780 GCF_023897955.1 Schistocerca gregaria | reverse complement strand
CACTAGATCGCGTGTTAACGTTCGTTCCTTCACAACGTTTCTTTCAACGCACTTGGTCTTTACCATCCTGTATATTCAACACACATTTCCTTTCATCAAACTAGGGCATTTCCATAACAGTATTTGCAATACTGCTTCTTCGACGTCATTTCACCATCTTAACTAGAGACAAACAAACAAGAAAATAGCAAAACAGCCTTGAGAACCCCGTCCACCAAATTTCAGTTAGCACGGCATCCAAGATTCTTTTCCGGGGAGTGCAGTGCAGCTGACGCTGCTCAGACCATATACCGTCGCCAGTCTCACTCAACTCTTGCGCATTCCATTCTACGCTACGTGACTATGCAAAAATGAATGAATCAAACCCGCCCAGAGAGCGTCTTGTGCGAGGGGACACACGATATAGAGAACAACAAAACACACAGGGGACACCACCACAGTTGGAGAGAACGTTTCCACCACGGCAGCCGCGCCGTTACGCGCTTTTTTTTTTTCCTCCCCCCCACTGCACACCTCCGACACCACGGGAACGTTCACCGTCCCGTTGCCCTACACTGGCGTTTCTTTTCAACCCCCCACCCTATTCCTCGCTCCCCGGACATTCGACCGATCACAAAGTGCAACCTCTCGTTACCGTCGGGTGCCCCTCTTCATCCCCGGGGCGCCAACAACAAAACAAAAACACCACCGACGCCGTCGTCTCGCGTCACCTCACTCAACTGAGCGGAAAATACACGTACATCCAGAATGACGACACCGCCTCCAGACGTCAGACGTCAGGTCGAAAGAGGGCACCGTACGTCGTGGCGCGTGGTCTCCTAACTCACCTCGCGCGTACAAATACAATGCAATGCGTGTCTCCTCACGTTCACACACACCTCCACGCTCCACTTTTACGTCGCCCAACCAACCAACTACTAACTTAACCCACCCGCTCGGCGTAGAAGCAGCTGTAGGCGGCAACGTGTTTCTCACCCTCGCCACCAACGGTGTGACATCCGACAATCGCGGTTTGCTTTCCGTTCCACACCTCCGGCCATACCATACAAAGGGGACAAAAAAAAAAAAAAAAATATATATATCAAACAAGCCAACTCCAGCGATCCGCCCCCCTAACACCAACACGTCTCGAAACACCCACGCCCACGACCCGGCTGTGGCCTAAAGTGCGTATCCCAACGTCACACCAAAACCAAAGGCGCCGGCGCCGCACCACACCACACCACAAGCTACAGCTACAGCTGTGCCGCCCGTCCACCCGCTCACAACAACAACAACAACAACAACAACAATTCCGCCCTTCCCGCAAAGGCATTTTGGTGGCCCTGAAAAGGGCCGTTTTTTCTTTTCTTCGCCGCGCCGCGGACGAGCCTCCTATTTCCAAGAGCCACCTCCTTACTTGGAGCTCGTGTACTTGGTCACCGCCTTCGTGCCCTCGCTCACCGCGTGCTTGGCCAGCTCGCCAGGCAGCAAGAGCCGCACAGCGGTCTGGATCTCGCGGGACGTGATGGTCGAGCGCTTGTTGTAGTGCGCCAGGCGAGAAGCCTCGGCCGCAATGCGCTCGAAAATGTCGTTCACGAAGCTGTTCATGATGCTCATCGCCTTCGAAGAGATGCCCGTGTCAGGGTGCACCTGCTTCAGCACCTTGTAGATGTAGATGGCATAGCTCTCCTTCCTCTTGCGCTTCTTCTTCTTGTCGCCCTTCGAAATGTTCTTCTGCGCCTTGCCAGCCTTCTTGGCGGCTTTCCCGCTAGTCTTGGGCGGCATCACGAACAAACAGGCAGGCAGGCAGGCAGGCAGGCAGGCACGCGCAGTCAGTCAGTCAGTCAGGCGCTCCGCTCCAGTCAGCGTCTCCCCACACAGTGGCACCCGCCGCACGCCGCCGCCGCACCTTTACCAGCTCGCCCTGCTGCGGCCGCCGACCAATGGGGCGCGCGCGCAACCGGCCGCCGCACCCGAGCCCATAAAGGACCCCCACCCCGCCGGCGCCGGCACGCACTCCGCTGCTCGACTCGCTGCGGCTCGCACCGTTTGGGGCGTTGTGCTTTTTCTTTCTCGCTTCTTTCCAAACTAGCCCATCGCCATGTCCGGACGCGGAAAGGGAGGCAAAGTCAAGGGCAAGTCAAAGTCCCGCTCAAGCAGGGCTGGGCTCCAGTTCCCGGTCGGCAGAATCCACCGCCTCCTGCGCAAGGGAAACTACGCCGAGCGCGTCGGCGCCGGGGCGCCCGTCTACCTCGCCGCCGTCATGGAGTACCTCGCGGCTGAGGTGCTCGAGCTGGCCGGAAACGCGGCCCGCGACAACAAGAAGACGCGCATCATCCCGCGCCACCTGCAGCTCGCCATACGCAACGACGAGGAGCTCAACAAGCTCTTGTCGGGCGTCACCATCGCACAGGGAGGTGTCCTGCCCAACATCCAGGCCGTCCTGCTGCCAAAGAAGACCGAGAAGAAGGCCTAAAAGAGAGACAGCGCAATCGGCAACCGCCGCGTGCTCCCTTGGCACGCAGCGCGCCATTTGCCGCCTCGGCTCAAAAAACAAAACACAATCGGCCCTTTTCAGGGCCACCACACAAACCTACGTCCAAAGCAGAATTCCAGTCGTTCGTCGCACCACTTTTCTCTCTCTCTCTCTCTCTCTCTCTCTCTCTCTCTCTCTCTCTGTGTACGGTTTTTTTTTCCTTCTTACACACACAGGCGCCGCCATCTTGTACACACGTACTTGGCCACCTCCTCCACTCAACTCCACGCACGCACAGTCTCGCGACCATTAACCAGCACACGTGGCGCACAACAACACACCTCAAAAATAACCCCTCGGCGCTCAGCCGCGCCGCAACACACAGCCCATCCACCGACAAGAAGCATACAAGCAAAGAGGGAGGGGAAGGAAGGAAGGAAGGAAGGAGCTCACACAACGCAAGGGCACGCTTCCTTCCCTCCCAACCGCACCGCACACCACGTCAAAAAAAACTCCAAACAAAACTAAAAGGCCAAGTAGACTAAAAAGGAAAAGAAAAACCAGCAACACAGACTCTTTCGCACTTTTCAACTTCCGAACACTGTGGTGGCCCTGAAAAGGGCCGTTTTTCAATCTATCTCTCTTTCCTTCCTTCGGTCTCACACCGCCTAACCGCCGAAACCGTACAGGGTGCGCCCCTGCCTCTTCAGGGCGTACACCACGTCCATGGCCGTCACAGTCTTGCGCTTGGCGTGCTCAGTGTACGTCACCGCGTCGCGGATCACGTTCTCCAGGAACACCTTCAGCACTCCGCGCGTCTCCTCGTAGATCAGACCAGAGATGCGCTTCACGCCGCCCCTGCGCGCCAGGCGGCGGATCGCGGGCTTCGTGATGCCCTGGATGTTGTCGCGCAACACCTTGCGGTGCCGCTTGGCGCCACCCTTGCCGAGCCCCTTTCCTCCCTTGCCGCGGCCTGTCATTCTTCTTCTTCAAGCGTCTCAACCACAATAATATAAAAAACAGAAAGCAAGGCAAGCTCCTCACCCGGCGCTAGCGAGTCGGCTACGGTTGTGGCGCCCAGCGCGCGCGCCGCCCCCCTATATAGACTCTGGGGCCCCGCGGCCCGCCCTCCCCTCCCCCCACCACCGCGCACCGAGGGCATATAAGCGCAGCACCCGGGGCGCGCGGGCCCGTTGTCAAGGCAGCACCGGACGCCGTCGCGCACGCATATCCTCCACGCCGCATCCGCATCCGCAGTAGCCATGGCCCGGACAAAGCAAACGGCCCGCAAGTCCACCGGCGGAAAGGCGCCGCGCAAACAGCTCGCCACCAAGGCGGCGAGGAAGAGCGCGCCCGCCACCGGCGGCGTCAAGAAGCCCCACCGCTACAGGCCGGGCACCGTCGCCCTGCGAGAAATCAGGCGCTACCAGAAGAGCACAGAGCTGCTCATCCGCAAGCTGCCATTCCAGCGCCTAGTGCGCGAGATCGCCCAGGACTTCAAGACCGACCTGCGCTTCCAGAGCTCCGCAGTCATGGCCCTGCAGGAGGCCAGCGAGGCCTACCTCGTCGGCCTCTTCGAAGACACCAACCTGTGCGCAATCCACGCCAAGCGAGTCACCATCATGCCCAAGGACATCCAGCTCGCGCGCCGCATCCGCGGCGAGCGCGCCTAAACCCGCACACCGCCAAACAAACAAAACGGCCCTTTTCAGGGCCACTAACGTCTCTCCGTCGCGAGCAAAACTTTGTCGGTCGCAACGACTAGTTCCCCACTCACTCTCCAGTCCAGTCGTCCCACCCCCGGCCCGGCCCGGCGCCGCCGTTTCCAAAAAAAAGAAAAAAGCACCGCACCGGCCGAACCAAGTCGCAAGCGTCAATAGCGCCACCCACACAGGCCACGGCACAAAACGTGACGCCCGGAAAGCAAAGCAAAGCAAAAAAGACTATTCCAAAACCACCACCAAGACAAACAAACAAACAAACGCGGCGCAAAATAAATAGGTAAAAAATAATAAAAGTAAAATACACTTTGTGTAACACCAACCGCGGCGCCGCCGCCCACGCCCGCCAACGACCCCACAATCCAACCACCATCCACACATGAAACAAACAAACGCCAGCAAGCAAGACAGACAGACAGACAACAAGGCAACCGACCGACCACGACACGACACGACAATCAACACCTTCCCGACGTGCTTTGATGGCCCTGAGAAGGGCCGTTTTTGTTTTTGTCCGGGACCGCGCGACAGCCTCTGGTTGCGCGCCGGCCTCCAGGCGACGGTGTCAACCGCCAACCCTTCCCTGCCCTTTTTACTTCTTCTTCTTGGGCGAAGCCTTCGCCTTAGACGGCGTCGCCGTCGCCTTCTTCGGGCGCGGCGCCTTCGGCTTCTTCGTCGGAACCTTGGCGGCCTTCTTCGCCTTCGACGGCGACTTGGCCTTGGCCGGCTTGGCCGCAGCCGCCTTCTTCGCACCCGCGGGAGCGGCCGACGCCGCAGACGCCTTCTTGGCGGCGCCCGCCTTCCGACCGGTCGCCGCCTTCACGCCGCCAGCCTTCTTTGCGCCGGCCGCACGGGCCCCCTTCTTCTCCTTGCTGGCCGGAGCGGCGCGCTTCTTCTTCGCACCACCGCCGCCACCACGAGCCTTGCCGCCCTCGGCCGCCCCGCCGCCGGCGCCGGCAAGCTTGAAAGAGCCCGACGCGCCCTTCCCCTTCGTCTGCACCAGCTCGCCAGCCACGACGGCCGACTTGAGGTACTTCTTGATAAAGGGCGCCAGCTTCTCCGCGTCCAGCTTGTAGTGCGCGGCAATGTACTTCTTGATCGCCTGCAGCGACGACCCGCCGCGCTCCTTCAGACTCTTGATGGCGGCCGTCACCATCTCAGAGGTGCGCGGGTGCGCAGGCTTGGCGCGCGGCTTCTTCGCAGACGACGCAGACTTGGCCTTCTTCGTAGTGCCGGTGGCGGCGGGTGCCGCGGCAGTCTCGTTCGTAGCCGCCTGGTCTGCCATCTTTTGCCTGTTCTCTTTTCTTTTTTCCCCTTGCTTTCGCTTCCTTCTCTCCTTCGACGACGCACAACAGCGAGGGGCGCGCAGCAGAGAATAGCCGCGCACGCGCCTGGCCCAGCCAGTGTCGCGGGCGGGCGCGGACGGCCGAGAGAGCGGCCGCCACTCGGCGCGCCGCCGCGCCGCCGCGCCGCGCCTCCCGCGCTTGCTACCGCCCAACGTCCGACAGCCTGCGCGGAGCAGCCCCCAACCTGCGCCGCAACCACCCGCGCCATTCAAACCACCGAGGATGGGGCTACACACACCGACACCACGGTCGCCAACCAGTCGCCGCGGCGGCGCCGCAAACCACGGCCAAACTGCAGCCACCGCGCGCCACAGCCTGGGTCGGCCCGCCGAGAATCGCCGCCCCCGCCCAAATGCCGCCCCCACAGCCCCAGCCGACGACCCGCCACAATGGCCAAACCTTCGTCAAAACTCCCACACCGTCGCCGCGGCAGCCCGGCCACCGCGGCCGGCGCCACAGCCACACGAGCCGAGTCGTGCGGCGATGACGGCCGTGCACAAACGCACCTCCGCCGCCCCATCGCCTTCCGCCGTTTTCCCGATCGGCCCGCAGCCGTCGGGCCACGGCCGCGGGCCGTCCTCCTCCTCTCGCCTCGCCCGCCAACACCCACAGCCCTTCCAACACATTTTTTTTTTCTTTTTTCTTTTTTTTTTTCTACTTTTTTACGATCGCCGCCTGCGCAACATGGCACCGGCCGACGGAGCGCCAACCCCCCCGCCACAGGCGAAAACAAGACAACGATAAACAAACAAACAAAATAAATTACCAGCCAGCCCCAACTACAGACACACCGAATCTGCCCTCACAGCCGACCTTACACGCCTCAACGTCAAAACAAAGGTGGTTTCTTTCTTTCAACGGTTACCTTACCTTAGGTTACGTCAGGTTAGGCTAAGAAGGCGTCAGGGTTAGGTTAAGCGTTGACGTGACGTCACGTCTTAACGTAGGCGTTAAGCTAAGGTTGCGGTCACGTACGTTAGGTTAAGGCGACTTGGGGGTTGGCCTAAGGGCTTACGTTAGGTTACGTTAGTTTAGGTGGCTGCGTTAACGGCTTAAAGAAGTTTAGGAGGTTAAGGCGTCGAGGCGGCCGCACCCCCTTAGCTGCTGCGGCTCGGCCACGCCACGCCACGCCACGCCACGCTTTGGGGTTTCATAAGGTCGCGCGGCGGGTCGTCGGCACGCCGCAAAGGACAAAACTGCAAGACGACGTCGAAAAACAAACAACAGGTAAAAAATAAATAAGTAAAAATAAACGACGCCGACAGGCGGGGATCAGCAGAACGAGCAGATTCCGGAGAGCGAACGAGACACACACGCACGCACGCACACACACACACACACACACAAACCCCCCCGAGCCGAGAGAGCACAGCACCACCACGTGTCGGCCTCCGCTCACCCGACTCGGCTGGGCTGGGCTGGGCTGGGCTGGGCTGGGCTGGCGGCCGGGCCGGATGCACGTGCACGTACACGTACGGCTACAGCCACTACCCGTACACAGCCGCTCTTCACGCAACACCAGCCAAATGGCGCGCCCGCGGCTCGTCGCGGTCGCAACGCCACGCCGGCACACTTTCGGCACCACCGTCTTCGCGCGCACCGCAAACAAAAACGCAGCCGACACACACAGAAAAAAAAAAAAAACAACACAGAGCGCGAGAGACGGGCGGCGGCGCACCTTTCGCCAGCCGGCAGGCAATCGACTCGCCCAGTACGACAAACGTGCACGCCACCCCACCCACCAACCAACCAGTCGTCGTCGTCGTCGTCGTCCCGAAATCAAACAAACTCTCAAAAGGCACAGCCCCTGCTGCCAACGGACGCAGGCGCCACGCAGCTCCCTTCCCGCCACACTCGATTCGCAGCGCAACTCACCCGGCACACCGTCAAACGACGGGCTGGGCTCGCCGCATCGCCGCAACCTACACACCTTCCCCGCCACGACGCACAGCCCCACCAGACGCCCGTGCCGCAACGACACTACCGCACTACTCCTCTCGCCCTTGCCATACACGACACAACACGCCAAAAAATGAAAATCCAAATACAAACAAAAACACCGCCCCCACGACCCAAACACATGCACGGCGCGCCAACACACGCGAGGCAAGGCACGCAGCAAACGGCGTCCCCTCCGCGTCGCGCCATCAACCTACACACACAAGGCAACACCAACAACAAACAGCCAGCCAGCCAGCCAGCCAGCCAGCCCCACTCTCACGCCGCAAAAACAGAAAACACACCGAAACCGCCAAACGCCGCACATTCGCGCTTCGCACTCACCACACACCTCTCGGCATCCGTTTCGCACACAACGACGCGACGCACAATACATCATCACGGGCTACGCACGCACACCGCGACCCACTTTTTTACGACGCCCTCGCCAGAGCACACGTGCCCACGCCCACACACAGTCGACACAACGACGCAGCGCGCAGCAGACGCGGCCGCAACACATACCTCCCCGACGACGCGCCAACACCGCCAGCCACTGCTCACTCGCCCAAGCAACCCGTGCACACAACTGCCACACGCGTCCACCACGCCGCCGCCAACCACCCGCCCGCCAGGGGGCGCTCACGTCCGCGACAACAGCGCGGCACCGCCGGACCGGGCCGAACCGAGCCGAGCCGCCGCCTCCTCTCCACTCGGCACGCCACGTCCTGCTTGCAAAACACATGGCTCGTCCCTCTGTACACACAACGCGCCTGCCTGCGGTCGCCGCCGGCATCTATCTACCTGCGCATCGGAGCCAGGCCGGCAAGCCCACACTTAAATAATGCACTTCACCAGCCAAACAAACCCACTCTTCCTTTCTTTGCACAGCGCATGCAACAGCAGCCCCAGGAGCCGGGCCCGCCGCCAGCGTCTCCTCCTCCTCTGGGCACAGCCAGCCAGCCGTTCCCACCGCCCCGCCCCTGCTCTGCAGAACAAGAAAAAACGAAAAAGTACCAACACACGCACCCAAAGCGTAAGCCAGACAAGACCAGCCTCTCCAAGGCCACACACACGCAAAAAAACAAAAAAAAACAAAAACACTACAACAAAATAAAATAAAATGAAAAAGAAAAAGCAAGCTGTCGCCTCGCCCCCGCCCGTCCCCCCACCCCACCACATTCGCCCCCTCCGCTTGTTTTCCTTTCTACAATTTCCCTCTTTTCCACCCAATATCCCGCCGCGGTTTACGGGCACCGGCCGATTTTGCGCCCGCCCACATGTGTGCCTACTCCCCACCACCATTCCCTCCGCAGCCCGCAGCCCGCAGCCCGCAGCCCGCAGCCCGCTTTTCCCCCCTCCCTGCCCACACCACACCACACCACACCACACCACACCACACCACACCACACCACACCACACCGACGGTGCTGACGTCGACACGCACCCAAGACAGGGGCCACGACCGTCTTTTTTCCTGGGCCCATCCCCGCACCGCACCTCCTTCCAATCATCAACGCTGTGGCGCCTGTGTCCGCGCGAGACGCGTGCGCGCCGCCTCTCTCAACATCCGTCCGCCGGCCGGCCCGTTTTTCGGCCCCCAGGCCATCCGTCAACCACCACTGCCCCTGCCCGCCCCGCACCACACCACACACCGCTGCTTGCCCCGGCCGTTGCCACCAAAGGCGCCAACCGCAGCCCGCGCGCGCGCCAGAAAGAGATGGCAAAACTACAGGGACCCAGCCGACCGACGAAAATCAGAGCAATTGGCCGGGAGGATCAAAAAGAGAGCTCCGAAAACCACCGTAGCGAGGCGTGGGAGGAAACGTTACGAGAAGCAGGAAGGGACCAGGAAAAATTCTGGAAATTTCTTAAAACTCGTAAACTAGACACGAAACATCTACATCTACATGGGGAAGGAACGACCCCACAGACCGAGCTGAAGCACTGGCGGATTCACTAGAAAGGCAATTCCAAGCACCAGAAGCGGTAGATGACGAAACTGATGACCACCAGGAAATGGTACTCAGAAGGGTAAAACCGCATCCTAAGTGCCCCGATCAGAACATCTTTCACAATCCAATAAACGCAGAAACCCCGTATCTTATCACATCACAAACATACACACATCCTAAGAAGGCATCAGGCCCAGATTCCATCAAACCGCAACTACTACATCACCTACCTCCAGCAACTATCAATTATCTATCTAACATCAATATATAATGCTTGCTTCAGACTAAACTACTTGGAAACAGGCCCGAGTCATCACATTACCAAAGCCAAACAAGGACTTATTATTTCCGCAAAACTATAGGCCAACTTCCTTGGAAAGGTTCTCGGAAAGCTCATTCAAACTGAACTGAAGAAATTCAATTCTTAAAGGATAACAACATAATCATCCCACAACAATTCCGATTCCGCGAAGAACACAGCACCACCCACCAGGTGACCAGACTAGTCGAGCACATATGTCAGGCCAGAAACATTAGACACAGTACTGGAGCAGTCCTGCTTGACATTGGAAAAGCATTCGGATAACGCCTTATCTACAAGCTCCACCAGTACAACTGCCCCATCCACATTATTGCTTCTTTTCTCCGCAACAGAGCATTCTATGTCCATGTACCAGGAGCGGCAAGTAACACTAGATCCATAGAGGCTGGAGTCCCGCAAGGCTCAGTGCTGGGGCCCATTCTCTACTCAATATACACAAACAAACAGCTGGGAGGACACTTGTCACTATTTGCAGACGACACTGCAGTCTACCGCAGCAGTTCTAACCTGCAATATAGAGTCACAAAAATAGAGCAACACCTACAATCCATCCAGAAATGGGCTAACCAAAAAAACAATAAACGCGGAGAAAACCCAAGCAATACAATACGATTCACATTCAAAAAGAATACCTCCTAACCTGCATATACGCCTCAGAAATAACAATCTTCCATGGTCAGGCACAATAAAGTATCTAGGCATCAAGCTGGACAAGAGGTTGACATTTAGAGACCATGTTACACACGTTTGTAACAAGGCTGCAGCAGCAATATTCAGACTGTACCCAATCATCAAAGGAAACAGAATAAATATGCGCGCCAAAAAGAAAATCTTCAAAACCGTCATAGGAACCAGCCATCACTTACGGCTCTGAAAAATCTCGTCAATGGCCGCAGACACCAAACATAACAAGAGTAAAAAAGGGTGCAGAACAAATACTTCAGAATTACTGCTGATGCCGGCCGGTACCAGACAAACCGAGACATATACACAAACCATAACATACTCAATCAAAATCCCGGAAATCATCCAAAGAAAAATCCATAAAGTTTTTTTTTTTTTTTTTTTTTGTTTTTTTTCCACCAAACCACGGATTCGAACCACCCACTCATCAGAAATCTGGGACCAAAATCCACCCGACCCAAGAACGACATTTCCCATCACGACAAAACACCACAAACTACAACATACCATGATAAACAAAAATAAAATACAAACACCATAACACTCACTCAAACAAACAAACATCTACACACACCCAAGAGACCCTATCATCCCATCATTTTGTTACCCAACATAATCAGACAGAAGGCAGGGATCAAGGACAGATCCGGTCCTTCGAGTACAGGGGGTAAAAAATACCCATCAGACCAGCTCTCTCTCTCTCTCTCCTCCTCGCTTCTCCGTGCCGACGCTGCCCCGCACACGCGTTCGCGTTCGCGTTCGCGCTCGCGTTCGGCCGACACCACACGACAGGTCTTTGGGGCCCCGCCACTGCGCACACGCACGCCTCCTCCTCTTCCTTAGTTCTTTTTCGCTTTTCTTTTCTCCCCCGCCCCCCGCTCTCACCGCCACATCATCCCGCAACCCTTGGGGCATGTTTCCCAACATCAACGCGCCCCAATTCCACTCTCTGCCCGTGCCGCACTCTCCACTTTGCTTCTCCCCGTCCCCTACACACACGACTACCGAAACCCCGGTTGACACACCTTCTCGTAGGACAGGGGTGCGTGCGTGCGTGCGTGCGTTGTCTTGACGGTGACAGCAACAGCAACGGATCCGTCCATCCCATTCCCCCCCACTCGGTAAAGAACCATGTTCAACCCACACTACACAACAAGGGGGGCACACACGAACGCGAAAGAAAGGGCAGGGCAGGGGCAACTATCTCGTACACATTCTTCCTCAGAACCCACATATCGCATCAACGAACGGCAGGCCAATTGCGGACTCAGCCGTGTCAGGCAAATCCAACCCAACCAACACCTCCCACGGAAACCCTGACACTGATCCAGCAGTACGTCCACATACATCGCCACACCAAATACGGGTGACGAGTGAGCAACAAATGGAACAATACACAACAAGGGCTGACCTAATAAAAACTGCACGTCACGTCATACCTTCCAGACAGACGCAGTTCCGACGGGACGGCGGAACCGTATACGTACCTTTCAGCCACAACAACCGACCGACTGGACACGCCCGCGTCTCCAGCCAGCCAACCACCAGGGCCACACAGCCCGCAAGTTTCAGCGTCAACACTTCTTAACGTACGTTGCAAACTTTTCAAAACATTGCCACACACACACACACACACACACACACACACACCACGAAAAGCGTCAACCTCTCTCACACTGGATACACTCAACACTTTTTGTCGGCGGAGCTTGAGGGCCAACGGTTGACACACCCCCACCGGCCACACAGGTTTCCCTTTGAAAATTGCAGTGACGGAGGAGACGCGGCATTACGAGAGGGTTGTTTCCGAGAGCGCGAGCTGGACGGAGCTGCGGCGCCGCCGCCGCCGCCGCCGCCGCCGCCGAGGGGTAATGAACGCACGCGATGCCGCATGACAGCCCATCACCCAAAGTTTCACCCACAACTGCACAGGTCGCACCCCCTTTTCGCGCCATACTAGTGTCGATCGTCAATTACAGCTGACGGTGTTCGCATTTGCCACTTGACGAGAGGGGGGGGGGGGGGGGGAAAAGAAAACAAACATCTGACACGCCATGTGTTTCTCTCTCTCTCTGTTACATCTAGGTCATTCGGCAGCCACTGTAAAAAAAAAAAAAAAAAAAAAAAAAAAAAAAAAAAATATTTTTACGACATGGTTGGGTAAGTGATTTAAAGACAACAATTGTGGGTCACACACCATAGACCATTTCGATAGTGTTCTTGTTCTTCTCTTTTTCCTTTTTTTATCGCTCAATTGAAATCAAACCTGGGGATGATGCAATGCTGCGATATGGCACAACCGTCGTCCATTGTACACAACTCGGGAACAAAAAGAAACCAATTCAGGGAACGTTCGTTCCTTCACAACGTTTCTTTCAACGCACTTGGTCTTTACCATCCTGTATATTCAACACACATTTCCTTTCATCAAACTAGGGCATTTCCATAACAGTATTTGCAATACTGCTTCTTCGACGTCATTTCACCATCTTAACTAGAGACAAACAAACAAGAAAATAGCAAAACAGCCTTGAGAACCCCGTCCACCAAATTTCAGTTAGCACGGCATCCAAGATTCTTTTCCGGGGAGTGCAGTGCAGCTGACGCTGCTCAGACCATATACCGTCGCCAGTCTCACTCAACTCTTGCGCATTCCATTCTACGCTACGTGACTATGCAAAAATGAATGAATCAAACCCGCCCAGAGAGCGTCTTGTGCGAGGGGACACACGATATAGAGAACAACAAAACACACAGGGGACACCACCACAGTTGGAGAGAACGTTTCCACCACGGCAGCCGCGCCGTTACGCGCTTTTTTTTTTTCCTCCCCCCCACTGCACACCTCCGACACCACGGGAACGTTCACCGTCCCGTTGCCCTACACTGGCGTTTCTTTTCAACCCCCCACCCTATTCCTCGCTCCCCGGACATTCGACCGATCACAAAGTGCAACCTCTCGTTACCGTCGGGTGCCCCTCTTCATCCCCGGGGCGCCAACAACAAAACAAAAACACCACCGACGCCGTCGTCTCGCGTCACCTCACTCAACTGAGCGGAAAATACACGTACATCCAGAATGACGACACCGCCTCCAGACGTCAGACGTCAGGTCGAAAGAGGGCACCGTACGTCGTGGCGCGTGGTCTCCTAACTCACCTCGCGCGTACAAATACAATGCAATGCGTGTCTCCTCACGTTCACACACACCTCCACGCTCCACTTTTACGTCGCCCAACCAACCAACTACTAACTTAACCCACCCGCTCGGCGTAGAAGCAGCTGTAGGCGGCAACGTGTTTCTCACCCTCGCCACCAACGGTGTGACATCCGACAATCGCGGTTTGCTTTCCGTTCCACACCTCCGGCCATACCATACAAAGGGGACAAAAAAAAAAAAAAAAATATATATATCAAACAAGCCAACTCCAGCGATCCGCCCCCCTAACACCAACACGTCTCGAAACACCCACGCCCACGACCCGGCTGTGGCCTAAAGTGCGTATCCCAACGTCACACCAAAACCAAAGGCGCCGGCGCCGCACCACACCACACCACAAGCTACAGCTACAGCTGTGCCGCCCGTCCACCCGCTCACAACAACAACAACAACAACAACAACAATTCCGCCCTTCCCGCAAAGGCATTTTGGTGGCCCTGAAAAGGGCCGTTTTTTCTTTTCTTCGCCGCGCCGCGGACGAGCCTCCTATTTCCAAGAGCCACCTCCTTACTTGGAGCTCGTGTACTTGGTCACCGCCTTCGTGCCCTCGCTCACCGCGTGCTTGGCCAGCTCGCCAGGCAGCAAGAGCCGCACAGCGGTCTGGATCTCGCGGGACGTGATGGTCGAGCGCTTGTTGTAGTGCGCCAGGCGAGAAGCCTCGGCCGCAATGCGCTCGAAAATGTCGTTCACGAAGCTGTTCATGATGCTCATCGCCTTCGAAGAGATGCCCGTGTCAGGGTGCACCTGCTTCAGCACCTTGTAGATGTAGATGGCATAGCTCTCCTTCCTCTTGCGCTTCTTCTTCTTGTCGCCCTTCGAAATGTTCTTCTGCGCCTTGCCAGCCTTCTTGGCGGCTTTCCCGCTAGTCTTGGGCGGCATCACGAACAACAGCAGGCAGGCAGGCAGGCAGGCAGGCAGGCAGGCACGCGCAGTCAGTCAGTCAGTCAGGCGCTCCGCTCCAGTCAGCGTCTCCCCACACAGTGGCACCCGCCGCACGCCGCCGCCGCACCTTTACCAGCTCGCCCTGCTGCGGCCGCCGACCAATGGGGCGCGCGCGCAACCGGCCGCCGCACCCGAGCCCATAAAGGACCCCCACCCCGCCGGCGCCGGCACGCACTCCGCTGCTCGACTCGCTGCGGCTCGCACCGTTTGGGGCGTTGTGCTTTTTCTTTCTCGCTTCTTTCCAAACTAGCCCATCGCCATGTCCGGACGCGGAAAGGGAGGCAAAGTCAAGGGCAAGTCAAAGTCCCGCTCAAGCAGGGCTGGGCTCCAGTTCCCGGTCGGCAGAATCCACCGCCTCCTGCGCAAGGGAAACTACGCCGAGCGCGTCGGCGCCGGGGCGCCCGTCTACCTCGCCGCCGTCATGGAGTACCTCGCGGCTGAGGTGCTCGAGCTGGCCGGAAACGCGGCCCGCGACAACAAGAAGACGCGCATCATCCCGCGCCACCTGCAGCTCGCCATACGCAACGACGAGGAGCTCAACAAGCTCTTGTCGGATCACCACGCGAGGTGTCCTGCCCAACATCCAGGCCGTCCTGCTGCCAAAGAAGACCGAGAAGAAGGCCTAAAAGAGAGACAGCGCAATCGGCAACCGCCGCGTGCTCCCTTGGCACGCAGCGCGCCATTTGCCGCCTCGGCTCAAAAAACAAAACACAATCGGCCCTTTTCAGGGCCACCACACAAACCTACGTCCAAAGCAGAATTCCAGTCGTTCGTCGCACCACTTTTCTCTCTCTCTCTCTCTCTCTCTCTCTCTCTCTCTCTCTCTGTGTACGGTTTTTTTTTCCTTCTTACACACACAGGCGCCGCCATCTTGTACACACGTACTTGGCCACCTCCTCCACTCAACTCCACGCACGCACAGTCTCGCGACCATTAACCAGCACACGTGGCGCACAACAACACACCTCAAAAATAACCCCTCGGCGCTCAGCCGCGCCGCAACACACAGCCCATCCACCGACAAGAAGCATACAAGCAAAGAGGGAGGGGAAGGAAGGAAGGAAGGAGCTCACACAACGCAAGGGCACGCTTCCTTCCCTCCCAACCGCACCGCACACCACGTCAAAAAAAACTCCAAACAAAACTAAAAGGCCAAGTAGACTAAAAAGGAAAAGAAAAACCAGCAACACAGACTCTTTCGCACTTTTCAACTTCCGAACACTGTGGTGGCCCTGAAAAGGGCCGTTTTTCAATCTATCTCTCTTTCCTTCCTTCGGTCTCACACCGCCTAACCGCCGAAACCGTACAGGGTGCGCCCCTGCCTCTTCAGGGCGTACACCACGTCCATGGCCGTCACAGTCTTGCGCTTGGCGTGCTCAGTGTACGTCACCGCGTCGCGGATCACGTTCTCCAGGAACACCTTCAGCACTCCGCGCGTCTCCTCGTAGATCAGACCAGAGATGCGCTTCACGCCGCCCCTGCGCGCCAGGCGGCGGATCGCGGGCTTCGTGATGCCCTGGATGTTGTCGCGCAACACCTTGCGGTGCCGCTTGGCGCCACCCTTGCCGAGCCCCTTTCCTCCCTTGCCGCGGCCTGTCATTCTTCTTCTTCAAGCGTCTCAACCACAATAATATAAAAAACAGAAAGCAAGGCAAGCTCCTCACCCGGCGCTAGCGAGTCGGCTACGGTTGTGGCGCCCAGCGCGCGCGCCGCCCCCCTATATAGACTCTGGGGCCCCGCGGCCCGCCCTCCCCTCCCCCCACCACCGCGCACCGAGGGCATATAAGCGCAGCACCCGGGGCGCGCGGGCCCGTTGTCAAGGCAGCACCGGACGCCGTCGCGCACGCATATCCTCCACGCCGCATCCGCATCCGCATCCGCATCCGCAGTAGCCATGGCCCGGACAAAGCAAACGGCCCGCAAGTCCACCGGCGGAAAGGCGCCGCGCAAACAGCTCGCCACCAAGGCGGCGAGGAAGAGCGCGCCCGCCACCGGCGGCGTCAAGAAGCCCCACCGCTACAGGCCGGGCACCGTCGCCCTGCGAGAAATCAGGCGCTACCAGAAGAGCACAGAGCTGCTCATCCGCAAGCTGCCATTCCAGCGCCTAGTGCGCGAGATCGCCCAGGACTTCAAGACCGACCTGCGCTTCCAGAGCTCCGCAGTCATGGCCCTGCAGGAGGCCAGCGAGGCCTACCTCGTCGGCCTCTTCGAAGACACCAACCTGTGCGCAATCCACGCCAAGCGAGTCACCATCATGCCCAAGGACATCCAGCTCGCGCGCCGCATCCGCGGCGAGCGCGCCTAAACCCGCACACCGCCAAACAAACAAAACGGCCCTTTTCAGGGCCACTAACGTCTCTCCGTCGCGAGCAAAACTTTGTCGGTCGCAACGACTAGTTCCCCACTCACTCTCCAGTCCAGTCGTCCCACCCCCGGCCCGGCCCGGCGCCGCCGTTTCCAAAAGAAAAAAAAAAGCACCGCACCGGCCGAGCCAAGTCGCAAGCGTCAATAGCGCCACCCACACAGGCCACGGCACAAAACGTGACGCCCGGAAAGCAAAGCCAAAAAAGACTATTCCAAAACCACCACCAAGACAAACAAACAAACGCGGCGCAAAATAAATAGGTAGAAATAATAAAAGTAAAATACACTTTATGTAACACCAACCGCGGCGCCGCCGCCCACGCCCGCCAACGACCCCACAATCCAACCACCATCCACACATGAAACAAACAAACGCCAGCAAGCAAGACAGACAGACAACAAGGCAACCGACCGACCACGACACGACACGACAATCAACACCTTCCCGACGTGCTTTGATGGCCCTGAGAAGGGCCGTTTTTGTTTTTGTCCGGGACCGCGCGACAGCCTCTGGTTGCGCGCCGGCCACCAGGCGACGGTGTCAACCGCCAACCCTTCCCTGCCCTTTTTACTTCTTCTTCTTGGGCGAAGCCTTCGCCTTAGACGGCGTCGCCGTCGCCTTCTTCGGGCGCGGCGCCTTCGGCTTCTTCGTCGGAACCTTGGCGGCCTTCTTCGCCTTCGACGGCGACTTGGCCTTGGCCGGCTTGGCCGCAGCCGCCTTCTTCGCACCCGCGGGAGCGGCCGACGCCGCAGACGCCTTCTTGGCGGCGCCCGCCTTCCGACCGGTCGCCGCCTTCACGCCGCCAGCCTTCTTTGCGCCGGCCGCACGGGCCCCCTTCTTCTCCTTGCTGGCCGGAGCGGCGCGCTTCTTCTTCGCACCACCGCCGCCACCACGAGCCTTGCCGCCCTCGGCCGCCCCGCCGCCGGCGCCGGCAAGCTTGAAAGAGCCCGACGCGCCCTTCCCCTTCGTCTGCACCAGCTCGCCAGCCACGACGGCCGACTTGAGGTACTTCTTGATAAAGGGCGCCAGCTTCTCCGCGTCCAGCTTGTAGTGCGCGGCAATGTACTTCTTGATCGCCTGCAGCGACGACCCGCCGCGCTCCTTCAGACTCTTGATGGCGGCCGTCACCATCTCAGAGGTGCGCGGGTGCGCAGGCTTGGCGCGCGGCTTCTTCGCAGACGACGCAGACTTGGCCTTCTTCGTAGTGCCGGTGGCGGCGGGTGCCGCGGCAGTCTCGTTCGTAGCCGCCTGGTCTGCCATCTTTTGCCTGTTCTCTTTTCTTTTTTCCCCTTGCTTTCGCTTCCTTCTCTCCTTCGACGACGCACAACAGCGAGGGGCGCGCAGCAGAGAATAGCCGCGCACGTCTCGTGCATAAGTGTGTGAGTGACGCAGTTTTTGCGTTCTCACCTGTGGGGAAGTTTACAGCGTACTTGACACTCTTTCTTCCAGGAATGGGGTGTTTCTTCTTAGTGGGAAGTCTTTGTGTGGTTTATTCTTGTTCTGCACTTGAACATCACATGAGGAAATTCTTCACTTCGCGGGCACTATTGTTGCGTGCGAAGGAGGTCTGGCCAGCGCAGTGTGGCGCGCCAGTGTGGTCGGTGGCCGAGATCGCGTACCTTGGGGTTACGCGATGCTTCGACCTTCTCGTAGAAGTCTTGGGCAGCATGTTGAAACCGCTGTCTGAGTAAAGATACTCCTGCGATGTCGTGTAGTTCCGCGGCGTTGAAGTCCCGCGGAAGATGCAGCACCGTTCTGAGGGCCCTGTTTTGGACCGTTTGTAGACGGCGGATGTTGGTCTCGGCTGCGTTGCCCCACACCACCGCTGCGTAATCAAACAGCGGGCTGATGGTGGTTTTATACAGCGTGAGACCTAAGTCTGCTGGTAGCGATGATGTGGGGTTGATGACCGGGTACAGCATGCGCAGTCTACCCAGTGCTTTCCTCCTCACTTCTTCGATATGTTGGCGCCACGTTAGACGCTTGTCTAGCGTGACGCCAAGATATTTTGCACTGTTGTTCCACGGTACACGTCTTCCGCGGACTGTCAGCTGCTCGAGGTCTACCGGAACGTGTCGAAGCGCGATGATTATCGCCTGGCTTTTTTCTGGGTTATAAGCCAGACGCCATTTCGTGGCCCATTCTTCTAGCGCTGTGGTTGCCGCTTGCAGACGCCTTTGTAGAGCTCGGGGGCATCTGCTGCGGCTGTAGACGGCGGTATCGTCCGCGTACAGGGCGTTGTTGACTGCGCCTGTGCGTGGGAGGTCCGCTGTGTAGAGCGAGTAAAGCGTCGGGCCGATGACCGAGCCTTGCGGTACACCCGCGAGTACCCGGCGCTCCGTGGAAATTCCACTATCTGCCCGAACGTGGAATGTCCTGTCCCGCAGGTAAGTCTGCAGGAGACTCACGTGTGACACGGGTACCCCCAGTACAAGTAACTTATACAGGAGGCCTTCGTGCCACACCGAGTCAAAGGCGCGTGACACGTCGAGCATGAGAGCACCGAAATACTCGCGTCGGTCAACTGCTCCGAACGCTTCCTCGGTCAGCCGTAGGACTTGGTGTGTGGCAGAGTGTCCTCGCCGGAACCCAAATTGCTCATTTGGCAGGATTTCTTCCGCAGTGATATGACGCAGGAGGCGCGTCATGTATAGCCGCTCAAAGAGTTTGGATAGCGCCGGCAGCAAGCTAATCGGACGGTAGTTTTTTGCCATCCGCGCGTCCTTCCCTGGTTTTGGTAGGGCCACTATTTCTGCGTGCTTCCAAATTTGCGGAAACTCTTCTGTTCGTAGCACTTCATTGAAGAGTTCCGTGAGTTTGGCCACTGCTTCTTCTGGGAGTTGCCTAAGGAGCGAATTTGTCACCATGTCTGGGCCGGCAGCTTTGCGACCTTGAAGGTGACGCAGCAGCTGTTTCACCTCGTCGACGACTATCGGCGTGATGTGGTCGTCAGGGTCTCTCGCCGCAAGAAAGCGGGGAAGACGATCCCTGACGAGTCGAATATGCGCTGCGTCAACCGGGTCCTCCATCGGTGTGAAATTAGCGGCGAACACATCGGCCAGGGAGTTAGCCTTTGCATTCGGCTCGCTGACAAAGTCCGCACCGACCTGTAGTGGAGGAATTTTCATCGTACGACGGATGAAACTCTTTACCATTCTCCACGCCGAACCATCTTCCGTGTTGAGCTGGGAGATCTTGGTCGCCCACTCCTGGTGCCTGTGTTGTTCTGATGCGACCTTGATTTCCCTGCGCAACCGGTTGAGTGTCGGTTTGATGGCCGGATTGCGGGTGCGTTGCCATTCTCTGGCAACCCGGTTTTTCTCGGAGATCAGGTTCTCCAGGTCTCGTGGCAGACGCTGTAGCTTGCAGCTTCGGTGGTCAGCGGCTGGTCTGGGCGGTGTGGCGTTGGTAGCTGCTTCCAACATGCAGTTTGTGTAATGTCGTAGAGCTACGTTTACTCCGTTCGCTGCCGGGTCCGGAAGTTGTTCCAACGCTGCCACCATGGCTTCGCGGTATTGGTCCCAGTTGATCCCGCGTAAGTCAAGCCCTCTTCTTGGTATCGGCGTAAGTTCCGCCTCGACTTCGAACATGACTGGGACGTGGTCGGAGTTGATAGGCGGCCTTGTGCTCGCTGTCAAGTTCTGTCGGACGCCTTTGTTGATCAGTATATCGATCACATCAGGCAGCCCTCTAGGAGGGAAAATAGTTGGTTCGTGTGGAGCGACGACTACGGCGTTATGGCGCTCTACGATGCGTTGCAGCTGCCGCCCACTCGTGTTAGTAAGTCTAGAATTCCAGACTTGATTTTTGCAATTATAGTCGCCTCCCAGTAGTAATTTTCCTGGTAACGACAACAGTTTGTCGATGTCTTCGCGTTGCAGGCGCCGGCGCGGCGACTTGTACACGACACCGACCGTTATTTTTCCGTGCGCCGTGTTTACTGCAACCGCGGTCGCCTCGGCTGTCTGCAGCGGCGGCAGGTGAATCTTGTAGTGATTTAGTGTACGACGCACGTATATTGCCGTTCCCCCTCCGTGGGTTGGCCTGTCGTCGCGGTGACACACATAATTCGGAATCCCGACGCGGACTCCGGGCTTGAGGAAGGTCTCTGTTACCAAACATAGATCCACATTTTCCTCTCGAATTAACTCGCGAAATTCTGCAGCCTGTTCTCGTAGACCGCGGGCGTTCCAGAGGCAGATTTTAATTTCGCGAGGCGCTGCCATGCTGGGCCGTGGAGTTGTTTATATTTGTTGCCTGCTGCATCGCGGCCGCAATCTTGGCGGGAAGCTCGCTGATGATGTTCACGACGAGGGACATGAATTTTTCCATCATCGCGAACATTCGCTGCTCCATTGCCGTCATCATGCGCTCATAGCTGGCGCTCATACTGCCGACGGCGTCGAGGCGGTCGGCGTGTGGTGCGTTGTCGTGTCCTGCCTGGTGAGCGGCGGTCACGTCGCCATTGACGTTGCCGACAAGATGGCGTGTGGCTGTCTGGCCAGAGGCGGGCTCGCCGCCATTGCTGCTGCCGACAAGATGGCGCGTGGTTGCCTGGCCGGCGGTGGGCTCGCCGCCATTGCTGCTGCCGACAAGATGGCGCGTGACTGCCTGGCCAGCGGCGAGCTCGCCGCCATTGCTGCTGCCGGCAAAATGGCGCATTGCTACCTTGGGTCCGCCATGCTGTCGGCGCTCGCGCAGTCCGGGGAAGACGGCCGCATCGTTCAGTGGCGGTGCCTCTGCGCCTTCATTTTGTGCCTTTGGCGTGGTGTTCTCCCAGCGACGCGCTCTCTGATTGGCGCGCGGGCGCTCGGTAGTGTGAGCGGTGGACTGTGTTACCTGCGTCTTGCATCGCTCGGGGATTGCTCCGTCCGCGACGATGGCTGCGCTGGGCGGGGCTTGCCCGCCATTTTGTGCGCTGCCAGTCTTCGGTTGGGCTGAAGTCTGCTCGGCCTGGGGATGGTGTGAGGTGTCACCTGGGCGGGGTTTGGAGTTCCTTACCCCGCGGCGGCGACCTTGACGACGGCGACCACCTTTTGTTCGTCCTTCCCGCTCGGCTCCGCGTTGTCTGGAGTTTCCCGCCAAAACTGTGCCTTTCTTCGGCGTCTCCGCTTTCCGGAGGCGCGCCGCGAAGGCTTTGTGCCGTGGACATCCTCGATAAGATGCCACGTGCTCACCGTTACAGAGTTTACACTTCGGCTTAAAGTCCTTGTACGGCTCCCCTTTCACGTCACAATCGATCGCCGCATGAGGAGCGGCACAGCGTACACAGTACGGTTGCATTCCGCAGTGCTTGTCCACATGTCCTAGCTCAAGACAGCGGTAGCATTGCGCGTAGCCACCTGTTTGGCGCAAGTTTTCTGCTGTTACTTCACACGGGCCTATAAATTTTAGCTTGAACAGCTCTCGGTTTTTGTCCGTGCTGTCTGCACACACGAGTCTTAGAGGGCCCCGCATGTTGGTTTTTGGGTCCCTCATTTTGGTTACAGATTGAACTATAAATCCTTGGTCTTCTAGATCTTCCTTTACGTGTTCATTGGAGTACTTGATCGGTACTCCTTTGAACACGACCTTCAGAGGTCGTTTCCGCGAAGTGGAATACGTATAGTATTCCATACCTTGTGCTCTCGCGGCATGTAGGAGTTTATTGTACAAGTCGGAATTACTAACACGCACTTTATACACTGTGTCACCCGCTGTACGCACTCGATAATTGTTTTTTCCCAGTAGAGCATTTAACATGATCTGCAGGCTGCGAAAGTCTTTTTCATACGCGATCACAAGTGGCGGGGGAAGACGGCCGCGTGGAGCTGTGATGTCACGCTCTTCTTCCTCCTCACTATCAGATAGCGCGTTGAACATGTTGCTAGTGTTCACTGCCGGTGTTTCCGTCGACGGAACGGCTCTGGCTGTCTTCTTCGGCTGCACAAAACCGTCCTTGGCGGTGTTGTTACGCGTGCGGCCGTTACGCCGGTCACGGTGTGTTGTCTGACGTGGTTGGTCGACACTCTTCTTTTTGAGGAACGAGTGTTCCTCGTTCTCTCCTGTGATGGCGCGTTTCCGTGATTTCGACGCACTATCACCTTTATAAGCAGTTTCCTGCTCCATTGGTTCCGCTGACGGCGTGGAGCTGACGGCGGGAGATGTTGGTGTCGGTAGCAGGTTAATTAGTGTCTGCAGGGCGTCTTCAGGGCGCTGCGACGTACTTTCGGCTGCTGCCGCCTCCATAGACTGTGCCAAGGGCACGGTGGGTATGATCGAGTCACCGGCAAATTCTGTCGCGTTCGCGAGCGCATCGAGTGAGACACTTTCACACACGCGGTCGACGGCACCGGTTGCGTCGTTCAGTTGAGGGGGAGCACTATCAGGAAAACGCGGGCGTACATCTGATGTGCTCGACTCACCTCCGGAAGCGTGCAGGGACGCGGCCCTGACCGCTCTAACACTGTCTGACATCTTAGGATACTAAGGCGCGGAGCGCTCGGCGCGTGCGTCCGGCTCGGCCGGCATCCCAGACTCGAATAGCCGCGCACGCGCCTGGCCCAGCCAGTGTCGCGGGCGGGCGCGGACGGCCGAGAGAGCGGCCGCCACTCGGCGCGCCGCCGCGCCGCCGCGCCGCGCCTCCCGCGCTTGCTACCGCCCAACGTCCGACAGCCTGCGCGGAGCAGCCCCCAACCTGCGCCGCAACCACCCGCGCCATTCAAACCACCGAGGATGGGGCTACACACACCGACACCACGGTCGCCAACCAGTCGCCGCGGCGGCGCCGCAAACCACGGCCAAACTGCAGCCACCGCGCGCCACAGCCTGGGTCGGCCCGCCGAGAATCGCCGCCCCCGCCCAAATGCCGCCCCCACAGCCCCAGCCGACGACCCGCCACAATGGCCAAACCTTCGTCAAAACTCCCACACCGTCGCCGCGGCAGCCCGGCCACCGCGGCCGGCGCCACAGCCACACGAGCCGAGTCGTGCGGCGATGACGGCCGTGCACAAACGCACCTCCGCCGCCCCATCGCCTTCCGCCGTTTTCCCGATCGGCCCGCAGCCGTCGGGCCACGGCCGCGGGCCGTCCTCCTCCTCTCGCCTCGCCCGCCAACACCCACAGCCCTTCCAACACATTTTTTTTTTCTTTTTTCTTTTTTTTTTTCTACTTTTTTACGATCGCCGCCTGCGCAACATGGCACCGGCCGACGGAGCGCCAACCCCCCCGCCACAGGCGAAAACAAGACAACGATAAACAAACAAACAAAATAAATTACCAGCCAGCCCCAACTACAGACACACCGAATCTGCCCTCACAGCCGACCTTACACGCCTCAACGTCAAAACAAAGGTGGTTTCTTTCTTTCAACGGTTACCTTACCTTAGGTTACGTCAGGTTAGGCTAAGAAGGCGTCAGGGTTAGGTTAAGCGTTGACGTGACGTCACGTCTTAACGTAGGCGTTAAGCTAAGGTTGCGGTCACGTACGTTAGGTTAAGGCGACTTGGGGGTTGGCCTAAGGGCTTACGTTAGGTTACGTTAGTTTAGGTGGCTGCGTTAACGGCTTAAAGAAGTTTAGGAGGTTAAGGCGTCGAGGCGGCCGCACCCCCTTAGCTGCTGCGGCTCGGCCACGCCACGCCACGCCACGCCACGCTTTGGGGTTTCATAAGGTCGCGCGGCGGGTCGTCGGCACGCCGCAAAGGACAAAACTGCAAGACGACGTCGAAAAACAAACAACAGGTAAAAAATAAATAAGTAAAAATAAACGACGCCGACAGGCGGGGATCAGCAGAACGAGCAGATTCCGGAGAGCGAACGAGACACACACGCACGCACGCACACACACACACACACACACAAACCCCCCCGAGCCGAGAGAGCACAGCACCACCACGTGTCGGCCTCCGCTCACCCGACTCGGCTGGGCTGGGCTGGGCTGGGCTGGGCTGGGCTGGGCTGGGCTGGGCTGGCGGCCGGGCCGGATGCACGTGCACGTACACGTACGGCTACAGCCACTACCCGTACACAGCCGCTCTTCACGCAACACCAGCCAAATGGCGCGCCCGCGGCTCGTCGCGGTCGCAACGCCACGCCGGCACACTTTCGGCACCACCGTCTTCGCGCGCACCGCAAACAAAAACGCAGCCGACACACACAGAAAAAAAAAAAAAACAACACAGAGCGCGAGAGACGGGCGGCGGCGCACCTTTCGCCAGCCGGCAGGCAATCGACTCGCCCAGTACGACAAACGTGCACGCCACCCCACCCACCAACCAACCAGTCGTCGTCGTCGTCGTCCCGAAATCAAACAAACTCTCAAAAGGCACAGCCCCTGCTGCCAACGGACGCAGGCGCCACGCAGCTCCCTTCCCGCCACACTCGATTCGCAGCGCAACTCACCCGGCACACCGTCAAACGACGGGCTGGGCTCGCCGCATCGCCGCAACCTACACACCTTCCCCGCCACGACGCACAGCCCCACCAGACGCCCGTGCCGCAACGACACTACCGCACTACTCCTCTCGCCCTTGCCATACACGACACAACACGCCAAAAAATGAAAATCCAAATACAAACAAAAACACCGCCCCCACGACCCAAACACATGCACGGCGCGCCAACACACGCGAGGCAAGGCACGCAGCAAACGGCGTCCCCTCCGCGTCGCGCCATCAACCTACACACACAAGGCAACACCAACAACAAACAGCCAGCCAGCCAGCCAGCCAGCCAGCCCCACTCTCACGCCGCAAAAACAGAAAACACACCGAAACCGCCAAACGCCGCACATTCGCGCTTCGCACTCACCACACACCTCTCGGCATCCGTTTCGCACACAACGACGCGACGCACAATACATCATCACGGGCTACGCACGCACACCGCGACCCACTTTTTTACGACGCCCTCGCCAGAGCACACGTGCCCACGCCCACACACAGTCGACACAACGACGCAGCGCGCAGCAGACGCGGCCGCAACACATACCTCCCCGACGACGCGCCAACACCGCCAGCCACTGCTCACTCGCCCAAGCAACCCGTGCACACAACTGCCACACGCGTCCACCACGCCGCCGCCAACCACCCGCCCGCCAGGGGGCGCTCACGTCCGCGACAACAGCGCGGCACCGCCGGACCGGGCCGAACCGAGCCGAGCCGCCGCCTCCTCTCCACTCGGCACGCCACGTCCTGCTTGCAAAACACATGGCTCGTCCCTCTGTACACACAACGCGCCTGCCTGCGGTCGCCGCCGGCATCTATCTACCTGCGCATCGGAGCCAGGCCGGCAAGCCCACACTTAAATAATGCACTTCACCAGCCAAACAAACCCACTCTTCCTTTCTTTGCACAGCGCATGCAACAGCAGCCCCAGGAGCCGGGCCCGCCGCCAGCGTCTCCTCCTCCTCTGGGCACAGCCAGCCAGCCGTTCCCACCGCCCCGCCCCTGCTCTGCAGAACAAGAAAAAACGAAAAAGTACCAACACACGCACCCAAAGCGTAAGCCAGACAAGACCAGCCTCTCCAAGGCCACACACACGCAAAAAAACAAAAAAAAACAAAAACACTACAACAAAATAAAATAAAATGAAAAAGAAAAAGCAAGCTGTCGCCTCGCCCCCGCCCGTCCCCCCACCCCACCACATTCGCCCCCTCCGCTTGTTTTCCTTTCTACAATTTCCCTCTTTTCCACCCAATATCCCGCCGCGGTTTACGGGCACCGGCCGATTTTGCGCCCGCCCACATGTGTGCCTACTCCCCACCACCATTCCCTCCGCAGCCCGCAGCCCGCAGCCCGCAGCCCGCAGCCCGCTTTTCCCCCCTCCCTGCCCACACCACACCACACCACACCACACCACACCACACCACACCACACCACACCGACGGTGCTGACGTCGACACGCACCCAAGACAGGGGCCACGACCGTCTTTTTTCCTGGGCCCATCCCCGCACCGCACCTCCTTCCAATCATCAACGCTGTGGCGCCTGTGTCCGCGCGAGACGCGTGCGCGCCGCCTCTCTCAACATCCGTCCGCCGGCCGGCCCGTTTTTCGGCCCCCAGGCCATCCGTCAACCACCACTGCCCCTGCCCGCCCCGCACCACACCACACACCGCTGCTTGCCCCGGCCGTTGCCACCAAAGGCGCCAACCGCAGCCCGCGCGCGCCAGAAAGAGATGGCAAAACTACAGGGACCCAGCCGACCGACGAAAATCAGAGCAATTGGCCGGGAGGATCAAAAAGAGAGCTCCGAAAACCACCGTAGCGAGGCGTGGGAGGAAACGTTACGAGAAGCAGGAAGGGACCAGGAAAAATTCTGGAAATTTCTTAAAACTCGTAAACTAGACACGAAACATCTACATCTACATGGGGAAGGAACGACCCCACAGACCGAGCTGAAGCACTGGCGGATTCACTAGAAAGGCAATTCCAAGCACCAGAAGCGGTAGATGACGAAACTGATGACCACCAGGAAATGGTACTCAGAAGGGTAAAACCGCATCCTAAGTGCCCCGATCAGAACATCTTTCACAATCCAATAAACGCAGAAACCCCGTATCTTATCACATCACAAACATACACACATCCTAAGAAGGCATCAGGCCCAGATTCCATCAAACCGCAACTACTACATCACCTACCTCCAGCAACTATCAATTATCTATCTAACATCAATATATAATGCTTGCTTCAGACTAAACTACTTGGAAACAGGCCCGAGTCATCACATTACCAAAGCCAAACAAGGACTTATTATTTCCGCAAAACTATAGGCCAACTTCCTTGGAAAGGTTCTCGGAAAGCTCATTCAAACTGAACTGAAGAAATTCAATTCTTAAAGGATAACAACATAATCATCCCACAACAATTCCGATTCCGCGAAGAACACAGCACCACCCACCAGGTGACCAGACTAGTCGAGCACATATGTCAGGCCAGAAACATTAGACACAGTACTGGAGCAGTCCTGCTTGACATTGGAAAAGCATTCGGATAACGCCTTATCTACAAGCTCCACCAGTACAACTGCCCCATCCACATTATTGCTTCTTTTCTCCGCAACAGAGCATTCTATGTCCATGTACCAGGAGCGGCAAGTAACACTAGATCCATAGAGGCTGGAGTCCCGCAAGGCTCAGTGCTGGGGCCCATTCTCTACTCAATATACACAAACAAACAGCTGGGAGGACACTTGTCACTATTTGCAGACGACACTGCAGTCTACCGCAGCAGTTCTAACCTGCAATATAGAGTCACAAAAATAGAGCAACACCTACAATCCATCCAGAAATGGGCTAACCAAAAAAACAATAAACGCGGAGAAAACCCAAGCAATACAATACGATTCACATTCAAAAAGAATACCTCCTAACCTGCATATACGCCTCAGAAATAACAATCTTCCATGGTCAGGCACAATAAAGTATCTAGGCATCAAGCTGGACAAGAGGTTGACATTTAGAGACCATGTTACACACGTTTGTAACAAGGCTGCAGCAGCAATATTCAGACTGTACCCAATCATCAAAGGAAACAGAATAAATATGCGCGCCAAAAAGAAAATCTTCAAAACCGTCATAGGAACCAGCCATCACTTACGGCTCTGAAAAATCTCGTCAATGGCCGCAGACACCAAACATAACAAGAGTAAAAAAGGGTGCAGAACAAATACTTCAGAATTACTGCTGATGCCGGCCGGTACCAGACAAACCGAGACATATACACAAACCATAACATACTCAATCAAAATCCCGGAAATCATCCAAAGAAAAATCCATAAAGTTTTTTTTTTTTTTTTTTTTTGTTTTTTTTCCACCAAACCACGGATTCGAACCACCCACTCATCAGAAATCTGGGACCAAAATCCACCCGACCCAAGAACGACATTTCCCATCACGACAAAACACCACAAACTACAACATACCATGATAAACAAAAATAAAATACAAACACCATAACACTCACTCAAACAAACAAACATCTACACACACCCAAGAGACCCTATCATCCCATCATTTTGTTACCCAACATAATCAGACAGAAGGCAGGGATCAAGGACAGATCCGGTCCTTCGAGTACAGGGGGTAAAAAATACCCATCAGACCAGCTCTCTCTCTCTCTCTCCTCCTCGCTTCTCCGTGCCGACGCTGCCCCGCACACGCGTTCGCGTTCGCGTTCGCGCTCGCGTTCGGCCGACACCACACGACAGGTCTTTGGGGCCCCGCCACTGCGCACACGCACGCCTCCTCCTCTTCCTTAGTTCTTTTTCGCTTTTCTTTTCTCCCCCGCCCCCCGCTCTCACCGCCACATCATCCCGCAACCCTTGGGGCATGTTTCCCAACATCAACGCGCCCCAATTCCACTCTCTGCCCGTGCCGCACTCTCCACTTTGCTTCTCCCCGTCCCCTACACACACGACTACCGAAACCCCGGTTGACACACCTTCTCGTAGGACAGGGGTGCGTGCGTGCGTGCGTGCGTTGTCTTGACGGTGACAGCAACAGCAACGGATCCGTCCATCCCATTCCCCCCCACTCGGTAAAGAACCATGTTCAACCCACACTACACAACAAGGGGGGCACACACGAACGCGAAAGAAAGGGCAGGGCAGGGGCAACTATCTCGTACACATTCTTCCTCAGAACCCACATATCGCATCAACGAACGGCAGGCCAATTGCGGACTCAGCCGTGTCAGGCAAATCCAACCCAACCAACACCTCCCACGGAAACCCTGACACTGATCCAGCAGTACGTCCACATACATCGCCACACCAAATACGGGTGACGAGTGAGCAACAAATGGAACAATACACAACAAGGGCTGACCTAATAAAAACTGCACGTCACGTCATACCTTCCAGACAGACGCAGTTCCGACGGGACGGCGGAACCGTATACGTACCTTTCAGCCACAACAACCGACCGACTGGACACGCCCGCGTCTCCAGCCAGCCAACCACCAGGGCCACACAGCCCGCAAGTTTCAGCGTCAACACTTCTTAACGTACGTTGCAAACTTTTCAAAACATTGCCACACACACACACACACACACACACACACACACCACGAAAAGCGTCAACCTCTCTCACACTGGATACACTCAACACTTTTTGTCGGCGGAGCTTGAGGGCCAACGGTTGACACACCCCCACCGGCCACACAGGTTTCCCTTTGAAAATTGCAGTGACGGAGGAGACGCGGCATTACGAGAGGGTTGTTTCCGAGAGCGCGAGCTGGACGGAGCTGCGGCGCCGCCGCCGCCGCCGCCGAGGGGTAATGAACGCACGCGATGCCGCATGACAGCCCATCACCCAAAGTTTCACCCACAACTGCACAGGTCGCACCCCCTTTTCGCGCCATACTAGTGTCGATCGTCAATTACAGCTGACGGTGTTCGCATTTGCCACTTGACGAGAGGGGGGGGGGGGGGGGGAAAAGAAAACAAACATCTGACACGCCATGTGTTTCTCTCTCTCTCTGTTACATCTAGGTCATTCGGCAGCCACTGTAAAAAAAAAAAAAAAAAAAAAAAAAAAAAAAAAATATTTTTACGACATGGTTGGGTAAGTGATTTAAAGACAACAATTGTGGGTCACACACCATAGACCATTTCGATAGTGTTCTTGTTCTTCTCTTTTTCCTTTTTTTATCGCTCAATTGAAATCAAACCTGGGGATGATGCAATGCTGCGATATGGCACAACCGTCGTCCATTGTACACAACTCGGGAACAAAAAGAAACCAATTCAGGGAACGTTCGTTCCTTCACAACGTTTCTTTCAACGCACTTGGTCTTTACCATCCTGTATATTCAACACACATTTCCTTTCATCAAACTAGGGCATTTCCATAACAGTATTTGCAATACTGCTTCTTCGACGTCATTTCACCATCTTAACTAGAGACAAACAAACAAGAAAATAGCAAAACAGCCTTGAGAACCCCGTCCACCAAATTTCAGTTAGCACGGCATCCAAGATTCTTTTCCGGGGAGTGCAGTGCAGCTGACGCTGCTCAGACCATATACCGTCGCCAGTCTCACTCAACTCTTGCGCATTCCATTCTACGCTACGTGACTATGCAAAAATGAATGAATCAAACCCGCCCAGAGAGCGTCTTGTGCGAGGGGACACACGATATAGAGAACAACAAAACACACAGGGGACACCACCACAGTTGGAGAGAACGTTTCCACCACGGCAGCCGCGCCGTTACGCGCTTTTTTTTTTTCCTCCCCCCCACTGCACACCTCCGACACCACGGGAACGTTCACCGTCCCGTTGCCCTACACTGGCGTTTCTTTTCAACCCCCCACCCTATTCCTCGCTCCCCGGACATTCGACCGATCACAAAGTGCAACCTCTCGTTACCGTCGGGTGCCCCTCTTCATCCCCGGGGCGCCAACAACAAAACAAAAACACCACCGACGCCGTCGTCTCGCGTCACCTCACTCAACTGAGCGGAAAATACACGTACATCCAGAATGACGACACCGCCTCCAGACGTCAGACGTCAGGTCGAAAGAGGGCACCGTACGTCGTGGCGCGTGGTCTCCTAACTCACCTCGCGCGTACAAATACAATGCAATGCGTGTCTCCTCACGTTCACACACACCTCCACGCTCCACTTTTACGTCGCCCAACCAACCAACTACTAACTTAACCCACCCGCTCGGCGTAGAAGCAGCTGTAGGCGGCAACGTGTTTCTCACCCTCGCCACCAACGGTGTGACATCCGACAATCGCGGTTTGCTTTCCGTTCCACACCTCCGGCCATACCATACAAAGGGGACAAAAAAAAAAAAAAAAATATATATATCAAACAAGCCAACTCCAGCGATCCGCCCCCCTAACACCAACACGTCTCGAAACACCCACGCCCACGACCCGGCTGTGGCCTAAAGTGCGTATCCCAACGTCACACCAAAACCAAAGGCGCCGGCGCCGCACCACACCACACCACAAGCTACAGCTACAGCTGTGCCGCCCGTCCACCCGCTCACAACAACAACAACAACAACAACAACAATTCCGCCCTTCCCGCAAAGGCATTTTGGTGGCCCTGAAAAGGGCCGTTTTTTCTTTTCTTCGCCGCGCCGCGGACGAGCCTCCTATTTCCAAGAGCCACCTCCTTACTTGGAGCTCGTGTACTTGGTCACCGCCTTCGTGCCCTCGCTCACCGCGTGCTTGGCCAGCTCGCCAGGCAGCAAGAGCCGCACAGCGGTCTGGATCTCGCGGGACGTGATGGTCGAGCGCTTGTTGTAGTGCGCCAGGCGAGAAGCCTCGGCCGCAATGCGCTCGAAAATGTCGTTCACGAAGCTGTTCATGATGCTCATCGCCTTCGAAGAGATGCCCGTGTCAGGGTGCACCTGCTTCAGCACCTTGTAGATGTAGATGGCATAGCTCTCCTTCCTCTTGCGCTTCTTCTTCTTGTCGCCCTTCGAAATGTTCTTCTGCGCCTTGCCAGCCTTCTTGGCGGCTTTCCCGCTAGTCTTGGGCGGCATCACGAACAAACAGACAGGCAGGCAGGCAGGCAGGCAGGCACGCGCAGTCAGTCAGTCAGTCAGGCGCTCCGCTCCAGTCAGCGTCTCCCCACACAGTGGCACCCGCCGCACGCCGCCGCCGCACCTTTACCAGCTCGCCCTGCTGCGGCCGCCGACCAATGGGGCGCGCGCGCAACCGGCCGCCGCACCCGAGCCCATAAAGGACCCCCACCCCGCCGGCGCCGGCACGCACTCCGCTGCTCGACTCGCTGCGGCTCGCACCGTTTGGGGCGTTGTGCTTTTTCTTTCTCGCTTCTTTCCAAACTAGCCCATCGCCATGTCCGGACGCGGAAAGGGAGGCAAAGTCAAGGGCAAGTCAAAGTCCCGCTCAAGCAGGGCTGGGCTCCAGTTCCCGGTCGGCAGAATCCACCGCCTCCTGCGCAAGGGAAACTACGCCGAGCGCGTCGGCGCCGGGGCGCCCGTCTACCTCGCCGCCGTCATGGAGTACCTCGCGGCTGAGGTGCTCGAGCTGGCCGGAAACGCGGCCCGCGACAACAAGAAGACGCGCATCATCCCGCGCCACCTGCAGCTCGCCATACGCAACGACGAGGAGCTCAACAAGCTCTTGTCGGGCGTCACCATCGCACAGGGAGGTGTCCTGCCCAACATCCAGGCCGTCCTGCTGCCAAAGAAGACCGAGAAGAAGGCCTAAAAGAGAGACAGCGCAATCGGCAACCGCCGCGTGCTCCCTTGGCACGCAGCGCGCCATTTGCCGCCTCGGCTCAAAAAACAAAACACAATCGGCCCTTTTCAGGGCCACCACACAAACCTACGTCCAAAGCAGAATTCCAGTCGTTCGTCGCACCACTTTTCTCTCTCTCTCTCTCTCTCTCTCTCTCTCTCTCTCTCTCTGTGTACGGTTTTTTTTTCCTTCTTACACACACAGGCGCCGCCATCTTGTACACACGTACTTGGCCACCTCCTCCACTCAACTCCACGCACGCACAGTCTCGCGACCATTAACCAGCACACGTGGCGCACAACAACACACCTCAAAAATAACCCCTCGGCGCTCAGCCGCGCCGCAACACACAGCCCATCCACCGACAAGAAGCATACAAGCAAAGAGGGAGGGGAAGGAAGGAAGGAAGGAGCTCACACAACGCAAGGGCACGCTTCCTTCCCTCCCAACCGCACCGCACACCACGTCAAAAAAAACTCCAAACAAAACTAAAAGGCCAAGTAGACTAAAAAGGAAAAGAAAAACCAGCAACACAGACTCTTTCGCACTTTTCAACTTCCGAACACTGTGGTGGCCCTGAAAAGGGCCGTTTTTCAATCTATCTCTCTTTCCTTCCTTCGGTCTCACACCGCCTAACCGCCGAAACCGTACAGGGTGCGCCCCTGCCTCTTCAGGGCGTACACCACGTCCATGGCCGTCACAGTCTTGCGCTTGGCGTGCTCAGTGTACGTCACCGCGTCGCGGATCACGTTCTCCAGGAACACCTTCAGCACTCCGCGCGTCTCCTCGTAGATCAGACCAGAGATGCGCTTCACGCCGCCCCTGCGCGCCAGGCGGCGGATCGCGGGCTTCGTGATGCCCTGGATGTTGTCGCGCAACACCTTGCGGTGCCGCTTGGCGCCACCCTTGCCGAGCCCCTTTCCTCCCTTGCCGCGGCCTGTCATTCTTCTTCTTCAAGCGTCTCAACCACAATAATATAAAAAACAGAAAGCAAGGCAAGCTCCTCACCCGGCGCTAGCGAGTCGGCTACGGTTGTGGCGCCCAGCGCGCGCGCCGCCCCCCTATATAGACTCTGGGGCCCCGCGGCCCGCCCTCCCCTCCCCCCACCACCGCGCACCGAGGGCATATAAGCGCAGCACCCGGGGCGCGCGGGCCCGTTGTCAAGGCAGCACCGGACGCCGTCGCGCACGCATATCCTCCACGCCGCATCCGCATCCGCATCCGCATCCGCAGTAGCCATGGCCCGGACAAAGCAAACGGCCCGCAAGTCCACCGGCGGAAAGGCGCCGCGCAAACAGCTCGCCACCAAGGCGGCGAGGAAGAGCGCGCCCGCCACCGGCGGCGTCAAGAAGCCCCACCGCTACAGGCCGGGCACCGTCGCCCTGCGAGAAATCAGGCGCTACCAGAAGAGCACAGAGCTGCTCATCCGCAAGCTGCCATTCCAGCGCCTAGTGCGCGAGATCGGCGAGATCGCCCAGGACTTCAAGACCGACCTGCGCTTCCAGAGCTCCGCAGTCATGGCCCTGCAGGAGGCCAGCGAGGCCTACCTCGTCGGCCTCTTCGAAGACACCAACCTGTGCGCAATCCACGCCAAGCGAGTCACCATCATGCCCAAGGACATCCAGCTCGCGCGCCGCATCCGCGGCGAGCGCGCCTAAACCCGCACACCGCCAAACAAACAAAACGGCCCTTTTCAGGGCCACTAACGTCTCTCCGTCGCGAGCAAAACTTTGTCGGTCGCAACGACTAGTTCCCCACTCACTCTCCAGTCCAGTCGTCCCACCCCCGGCCCGGCCCGGCGCCGCCGTTTCCAAAAGAAAAAAAAAAGCACCGCACCGGCCGAGCCAAGTCGCAAGCGTCAATAGCGCCACCCACACAGGCCACGGCACAAAACGTGACGCCCGGAAAGCAAAGCCAAAAAAGACTATTCCAAAACCACCACCAAGACAAACAAACAAACGCGGCGCAAAATAAATAGGTAGAAATAATAAAAGTAAAATACACTTTATGTAACACCAACCGCGGCGCCCGCCGCCCACGCCCGCCAACGACCCCACAATCCAACCACCATCCAAAACAAACGCCAGCAAGCAAGACAGACAGACAACAAGGCAACCGACCGACCACGACACGACACGACAATCAACACCTTCCCGACGTGCTTTGATGGCCCTGAGAAGGGCCGTTTTTGTTTTTGTCCGGGACCGCGCGACAGCCTCTGGTTGCGCGCCGGCCACCAGGCGACGGTGTCAACCGCCAACCCTTCCCTGCCCTTTTTACTTCTTCTTCTTGGGCGAAGCCTTCGCCTTAGACGGCGTCGCCGTCGCCTTCTTCGGGCGCGGCGCCTTCGGCTTCTTCGTCGGAACCTTGGCGGCCTTCTTCGCCTTCGACGGCGACTTGGCCTTGGCCGGCTTGGCCGCAGCCGCCTTCTTCGCACCCGCGGGAGCGGCCGACGCCGCAGACGCCTTCTTGGCGGCGCCCGCCTTCCGACCGGTCGCCGCCTTCACGCCGCCAGCCTTCTTTGCGCCGGCCGCACGGGCCCCCTTCTTCTCCTTGCTGGCCGGAGCGGCGCGCTTCTTCTTCGCACCACCGCCGCCACCACGAGCCTTGCCGCCCTCGGCCGCCCCGCCGCCGGCGCCGGCAAGCTTGAAAGAGCCCGACGCGCCCTTCCCCTTCGTCTGCACCAGCTCGCCAGCCACGACGGCCGACTTGAGGTACTTCTTGATAAAGGGCGCCAGCTTCTCCGCGTCCAGCTTGTAGTGCGCGGCAATGTACTTCTTGATCGCCTGCAGCGACGACCCGCCGCGCTCCTTCAGACTCTTGATGGCGGCCGTCACCATCTCAGAGGTGCGCGGGTGCGCAGGCTTGGCGCGCGGCTTCTTCGCAGACGACGCAGACTTGGCCTTCTTCGTAGTGCCGGTGGCGGCGGGTGCCGCGGCAGTCTCGTTCGTAGCCGCCTGGTCTGCCATCTTTTGCCTGTTCTCTTTTCTTTTTTCCCCTTGCTTTCGCTTCCTTCTCTCCTTCGACGACGCACAACAGCGAGGGGCGCGCAGCAGAGAATAGCCGCGCACGCGCCTGGCCCAGCCAGTGTCGCGGGCGGGCGCGGACGGCCGAGAGAGCGGCCGCCACTCGGCGCGCCGCCGCGCCGCCGCGCCGCGCCTCCCGCGCTTGCTACCGCCCAACGTCCGACAGCCTGCGCGGAGCAGCCCCCAACCTGCGCCGCAACCACCCGCGCCATTCAAACCACCGAGGATGGGGCTACACACACCGACACCACGGTCGCCAACCAGTCGCCGCGGCGGCGCCGCAAACCACGGCCAAACTGCAGCCACCGCGCGCCACAGCCTGGGTCGGCCCGCCGAGAATCGCCGCCCCCGCCCAAATGCCGCCCCCACAGCCCCAGCCGACGACCCGCCACAATGGCCAAACCTTCGTCAAAACTCCCACACCGTCGCCGCGGCAGCCCGGCCACCGCGGCCGGCGCCACAGCCACACGAGCCGAGTCGTGCGGCGATGACGGCCGTGCACAAACGCACCTCCGCCGCCCCATCGCCTTCCGCCGTTTTCCCGATCGGCCCGCAGCCGTCGGGCCACGGCCGCGGGCCGTCCTCCTCCTCTCGCCTCGCCCGCCAACACCCACAGCCCTTCCAACACATTTTTTTTTTCTTTTTTCTTTTTTTTTTTCTACTTTTTTACGATCGCCGCCTGCGCAACATGGCACCGGCCGACGGAGCGCCAACCCCCCCGCCACAGGCGAAAACAAGACAACGATAAACAAACAAACAAAATAAATTACCAGCCAGCCCCAACTACAGACACACCGAATCTGCCCTCACAGCCGACCTTACACGCCTCAACGTCAAAACAAAGGTGGTTTCTTTCTTTCAACGGTTACCTTACCTTAGGTTACGTCAGGTTAGGCTAAGAAGGCGTCAGGGTTAGGTTAAGCGTTGACGTGACGTCACGTCTTAACGTAGGCGTTAAGCTAAGGTTGCGGTCACGTACGTTAGGTTAAGGCGACTTGGGGGTTGGCCTAAGGGCTTACGTTAGGTTACGTTAGTTTAGGTGGCTGCGTTAACGGCTTAAAGAAGTTTAGGAGGTTAAGGCGTCGAGGCGGCCGCACCCCCTTAGCTGCTGCGGCTCGGCCACGCCACGCCACGCCACGCCACGCTTTGGGGTTTCATAAGGTCGCGCGGCGGGTCGTCGGCACGCCGCAAAGGACAAAACTGCAAGACGACGTCGAAAAACAAACAACAGGTAAAAAATAAATAAGTAAAAATAAACGACGCCGACAGGCGGGGATCAGCAGAACGAGCAGATTCCGGAGAGCGAACGAGACACACACGCACGCACGCACACACACACACACACACACAAACCCCCCCGAGCCGAGAGAGCACAGCACCACCACGTGTCGGCCTCCGCTCACCCGACTCGGCTGGGCTGGGCTGGGCTGGGCTGGGCTGGGCTGGGCTGGGCTGGGCTGGCGGCCGGGCCGGATGCACGTGCACGTACACGTACGGCTACAGCCACTACCCGTACACAGCCGCTCTTCACGCAACACCAGCCAAATGGCGCGCCCGCGGCTCGTCGCGGTCGCAACGCCACGCCGGCACACTTTCGGCACCACCGTCTTCGCGCGCACCGCAAACAAAAACGCAGCCGACACACACAGAAAAAAAAAAAAAACAACACAGAGCGCGAGAGACGGGCGGCGGCGCACCTTTCGCCAGCCGGCAGGCAATCGACTCGCCCAGTACGACAAACGTGCACGCCACCCCACCCACCAACCAACCAGTCGTCGTCGTCGTCGTCCCGAAATCAAACAAACTCTCAAAAGGCACAGCCCCTGCTGCCAACGGACGCAGGCGCCACGCAGCTCCCTTCCCGCCACACTCGATTCGCAGCGCAACTCACCCGGCACACCGTCAAACGACGGGCTGGGCTCGCCGCATCGCCGCAACCTACACACCTTCCCCGCCACGACGCACAGCCCCACCAGACGCCCGTGCCGCAACGACACTACCGCACTACTCCTCTCGCCCTTGCCATACACGACACAACACGCCAAAAAATGAAAATCCAAATACAAACAAAAACACCGCCCCCACGACCCAAACACATGCACGGCGCGCCAACACACGCGAGGCAAGGCACGCAGCAAACGGCGTCCCCTCCGCGTCGCGCCATCAACCTACACACACAAGGCAACACCAACAACAAACAGCCAGCCAGCCAGCCAGCCAGCCAGCCCCCACTCTCACGCCGCAAAAACAGAAAACACACCGAAACCGCCAAACGCCGCACATTCGCGCTTCGCACTCACCACACACCTCTCGGCATCCGTTTAACACGCGATCTAGTGTGACGCGACGCACAATACATCATCACGGGCTACGCACGCACACCGCGACCCACTTTTTTACGACGCCCTCGCCAGAGCACACGTGCCCACGCCCACACACAGTCGACACAACGACGCAGCGCGCAGCAGACGCGGCCGCAACACATACCTCCCCGACGACGCGCCAACACCGCCAGCCACTGCTCACTCGCCCAAGCAACCCGTGCACACAACTGCCACACGCGTCCACCACGCCGCCGCCAACCACCCGCCCGCCAGGGGGCGCTCACGTCCGCGACAACAGCGCGGCACCGCCGGACCGGGCCGAACCGAGCCGAGCCGCCGCCTCCTCTCCACTCGGCACGCCACGTCCTGCTTGCAAAACACATGGCTCGTCCCTCTGTACACACAACGCGCCTGCCTGCGGTCGCCGCCGGCATCTATCTACCTGCGCATCGGAGCCAGGCCGGCAAGCCCACACTTAAATAATGCACTTCACCAGCCAAACAAACCCACTCTTCCTTTCTTTGCACAGCGCATGCAACAGCAGCCCCAGGAGCCGGGCCCGCCGCCAGCGTCTCCTCCTCCTCTGGGCACAGCCAGCCAGCCGTTCCCACCGCCCCGCCCCTGCTCTGCAGAACAAGAAAAAACGAAAAAGTACCAACACACGCACCCAAAGCGTAAGCCAGACAAGACCAGCCTCTCCAAGGCCACACACACGCAAAAAAACAAAAAAAAACAAAAACACTACAACAAAATAAAATAAAATGAAAAAGAAAAAGCAAGCTGTCGCCTCGCCCCCGCCCGTCCCCCCACCCCACCACATTCGCCCCCTCCGCTTGTTTTCCTTTCTACAATTTCCCTCTTTTCCACCCAATATCCCGCCGCGGTTTACGGGCACCGGCCGATTTTGCGCCCGCCCACATGTGTGCCTACTCCCCACCACCATTCCCTCCGCAGCCCGCAGCCCGCAGCCCGCAGCCCGCAGCCCGCTTTTCCCCCCTCCCTGCCCACACCACACCACACCACACCACACCACACCACACCACACCACACCGACGGTGCTGACGTCGACACGCACCCAAGACAGGGGCCACGACCGTCTTTTTTCCTGGGCCCATCCCCGCACCGCACCTCCTTCCAATCATCAACGCTGTGGCGCCTGTGTCCGCGCGAGACGCGTGCGCGCCGCCTCTCTCAACATCCGTCCGCCGTCCGCCGTCCGCCGTCCGCCGGCCGGCCCGTTTTTCGGCCCCCAGGCCATCCGTCAACCACCACTGCCCCTGCCCGCCCCGCACCACACCACACACCGCTGCTTGCCCCGGCCGTTGCCACCAAAGGCGCCAACCGCAGCCCGCGCGCGCCAGAAAGAGATGGCAAAACTACAGGGACCCAGCCGACCGACGAAAATCAGAGCAATTGGCCGGGAGGATCAAAAAGAGAGCTCCGAAAACCACCGTAGCGAGGCGTGGGAGGAAACGTTACGAGAAGCAGGAAGGGACCAGGAAAAATTCTGGAAATTTCTTAAAACTCGTAAACTAGACACGAAACATCTACATCTACATGGGGAAGGAACGACCCCACAGACCGAGCTGAAGCACTGGCGGATTCACTAGAAAGGCAATTCCAAGCACCAGAAGCGGTAGATGACGAAACTGATGACCACCAGGAAATGGTACTCAGAAGGGTAAAACCGCATCCTAAGTGCCCCGATCAGAACATCTTTCACAATCCAATAAACGCAGAAACCCCGTATCTTATCACATCACAAACATACACACATCCTAAGAAGGCATCAGGCCCAGATTCCATCAAACCGCAACTACTACATCACCTACCTCCAGCAACTATCAATTATCTATCTAACATCAATATATAATGCTTGCTTCAGACTAAACTACTTGGAAACAGGCCCGAGTCATCACATTACCAAAGCCAAACAAGGACTTATTATTTCCGCAAAACTATAGGCCAACTTCCTTGGAAAGGTTCTCGGAAAGCTCATTCAAACTGAACTGAAGAAATTCAATTCTTAAAGGATAACAACATAATCATCCCACAACAATTCCGATTCCGCGAAGAACACAGCACCACCCACCAGGTGACCAGACTAGTCGAGCACATATGTCAGGCCAGAAACATTAGACACAGTACTGGAGCAGTCCTGCTTGACATTGGAAAAGCATTCGGATAACGCCTTATCTACAAGCTCCACCAGTACAACTGCCCCATCCACATTATTGCTTCTTTTCTCCGCAACAGAGCATTCTATGTCCATGTACCAGGAGCGGCAAGTAACACTAGATCCATAGAGGCTGGAGTCCCGCAAGGCTCAGTGCTGGGGCCCATTCTCTACTCAATATACACAAACAAACAGCTGGGAGGACACTTGTCACTATTTGCAGACGACACTGCAGTCTACCGCAGCAGTTCTAACCTGCAATATAGAGTCACAAAAATAGAGCAACACCTACAATCCATCCAGAAATGGGCTAACCAAAAAAACAATAAACGCGGAGAAAACCCAAGCAATACAATACGATTCACATTCAAAAAGAATACCTCCTAACCTGCATATACGCCTCAGAAATAACAATCTTCCATGGTCAGGCACAATAAAGTATCTAGGCATCAAGCTGGACAAGAGGTTGACATTTAGAGACCATGTTACACACGTTTGTAACAAGGCTGCAGCAGCAATATTCAGACTGTACCCAATCATCAAAGGAAACAGAATAAATATGCGCGCCAAAAAGAAAATCTTCAAAACCGTCATAGGAACCAGCCATCACTTACGGCTCTGAAAAATCTCGTCAATGGCCGCAGACACCAAACATAACAAGAGTAAAAAAGGGTGCAGAACAAATACTTCAGAATTACTGCTGATGCCGGCCGGTACCAGACAAACCGAGACATATACACAAACCATAACATACTCAATCAAAATCCCGGAAATCATCCAAAGAAAAATCCATAAAGTTTTTTTTTTTTTTTTTTTTTGTTTTTTTTCCACCAAACCACGGATTCGAACCACCCACTCATCAGAAATCTGGGACCAAAATCCACCCGACCCAAGAACGACATTTCCCATCACGACAAAACACCACAAACTACAACATACCATGATAAACAAAAATAAAATACAAACACCATAACACTCACTCAAACAAACAAACATCTACACACACCCAAGAGACCCTATCATCCCATCATTTTGTTACCCAACATAATCAGACAGAAGGCAGGGATCAAGGACAGATCCGGTCCTTCGAGTACAGGGGGTAAAAAATACCCATCAGACCAGCTCTCTCTCTCTCTCTCCTCCTCGCTTCTCCGTGCCGACGCTGCCCCGCACACGCGTTCGCGTTCGCGTTCGCGCTCGCGTTCGGCCGACACCACACGACAGGTCTTTGGGGCCCCGCCACTGCGCACACGCACGCCTCCTCCTCTTCCTTAGTTCTTTTTCGCTTTTCTTTTCTCCCCCGCCCCCCGCTCTCACCGCCACATCATCCCGCAACCCTTGGGGCATGTTTCCCAACATCAACGCGCCCCAATTCCACTCTCTGCCCGTGCCGCACTCTCCACTTTGCTTCTCCCCGTCCCCTACACACACGACTACCGAAACCCCGGTTGACACACCTTCTCGTAGGACAGGGGTGCGTGCGTGCGTGCGTGCGTTGTCTTGACGGTGACAGCAACAGCAACGGATCCGTCCATCCCATTCCCCCCCACTCGGTAAAGAACCATGTTCAACCCACACTACACAACAAGGGGGGCACACACGAACGCGAAAGAAAGGGCAGGGCAGGGGCAACTATCTCGTACACATTCTTCCTCAGAACCCACATATCGCATCAACGAACGGCAGGCCAATTGCGGACTCAGCCGTGTCAGGCAAATCCAACCCAACCAACACCTCCCACGGAAACCCTGACACTGATCCAGCAGTACGTCCACATACATCGCCACACCAAATACGGGTGACGAGTGAGCAACAAATGGAACAATACACAACAAGGGCTGACCTAATAAAAACTGCACGTCACGTCATACCTTCCAGACAGACGCAGTTCCGACGGGACGGCGGAACCGTATACGTACCTTTCAGCCACAACAACCGACCGACTGGACACGCCCGCGTCTCCAGCCAGCCAACCACCAGGGCCACACAGCCCGCAAGTTTCAGCGTCAACACTTCTTAACGTACGTTGCAAACTTTTCAAAACATTGCCACACACACACACACACACACACACACACACACCACGAAAAGCGTCAACCTCTCTCACACTGGATACACTCAACACTTTTTGTCGGCGGAGCTTGAGGGCCAACGGTTGACACACCCCCACCGGCCACACAGGTTTCCCTTTGAAAATTGCAGTGACGGAGGAGACGCGGCATTACGAGAGGGTTGTTTCCGAGAGCGCGAGCTGGACGGAGCTGCGGCGCCGCCGCCGCCGCCGCCGCCGCCGCCGAGGGGTAATGAACGCACGCGATGCCGCATGACAGCCCATCACCCAAAGTTTCACCCACAACTGCACAGGTCGCACCCCCTTTTCGCGCCATACTAGTGTCGATCGTCAATTACAGCTGACGGTGTTCGCATTTGCCACTTGACGAGAGGGGGGGGGGGGGGGGGGGAAAAGAAAACAAACATCTGACACGCCGTGTGTTTCTCTCTCTCTCTGTTACATCTAGGTCATTCGGCAGCCACTGTAAAAAAAAAAAAAAAAAAAAAAAAAAAAAAAATATTTTTACGACATGGTTGGGTAAGTGATTTAAAGACAACAATTGTGGGTCACACACCATAGACCATTTCGATAGTGTTCTTGTTCTTCTCTTTTTCCTTTTTTTATCGCTCAATTGAAATCAAACCTGGGGATGATGCAATGCTGCGATATGGCACAACCGTCGTCCATTGTACACAACTCGGGAACAAAAAGAAACCAATTCAGGGAACGTTCGTTCCTTCACAACGTTTCTTTCAACGCACTTGGTCTTTACCATCCTGTATATTCAACACACATTTCCTTTCATCAAACTAGGGCATTTCCATAACAGTATTTGCAATACTGCTTCTTCGACGTCATTTCACCATCTTAACTAGAGACAAACAAACAAGAAAATAGCAAAACAGCCTTGAGAACCCCGTCCACCAAATTTCAGTTAGCACGGCATCCAAGATTCTTTTCCGGGGAGTGCAGTGCAGCTGACGCTGCTCAGACCATATACCGTCGCCAGTCTCACTCAACTCTTGCGCATTCCATTCTACGCTACGTGACTATGCAAAAATGAATGAATCAAACCCGCCCAGAGAGCGTCTTGTGCGAGGGGACACACGATATAGAGAACAACAAAACACACAGGGGACACCACCACAGTTGGAGAGAACGTTTCCACCACGGCAGCCGCGCCGTTACGCGCTTTTTTTTTTTCCTCCCCCCCACTGCACACCTCCGACACCACGGGAACGTTCACCGTCCCGTTGCCCTACACTGGCGTTTCTTTTCAACCCCCCACCCTATTCCTCGCTCCCCGGACATTCGACCGATCACAAAGTGCAACCTCTCGTTACCGTCGGGTGCCCCTCTTCATCCCCGGGGCGCCAACAACAAAACAAAAACACCACCGACGCCGTCGTCTCGCGTCACCTCACTCAACTGAGCGGAAAATACACGTACATCCAGAATGACGACACCGCCTCCAGACGTCAGACGTCAGGTCGAAAGAGGGCACCGTACGTCGTGGCGCGTGGTCTCCTAACTCACCTCGCGCGTACAAATACAATGCAATGCGTGTCTCCTCACGTTCACACACACCTCCACGCTCCACTTTTACGTCGCCCAACCAACCAACTACTAACTTAACCCACCCGCTCGGCGTAGAAGCAGCTGTAGGCGGCAACGTGTTTCTCACCCTCGCCACCAACGGTGTGACATCCGACAATCGCGGTTTGCTTTCCGTTCCACACCTCCGGCCATACCATACAAAGGGGACAAAAAAAAAAAAAAAATATATATATCAAACAAGCCAACTCCAGCGATCCGCCCCCCTAACACCAACACGTCTCGAAACACCCACGCCCACGACCCGGCTGTGGCCTAAAGTGCGTATCCCAACGTCACACCAAAACCAAAGGCGCCGGCGCCGCACCACACCACACCACAAGCTACAGCTACAGCTGTGCCGCCCGTCCACCCGCTCACAACAACAACAACAACAACAACAACAATTCCGCCCTTCCCGCAAAGGCATTTTGGTGGCCCTGAAAAGGGCCGTTTTTTCTTTTCTTCGCCGCGCCGCGGACGAGCCTCCTATTTCCAAGAGCCACCTCCTTACTTGGAGCTCGTGTACTTGGTCACCGCCTTCGTGCCCTCGCTCACCGCGTGCTTGGCCAGCTCGCCAGGCAGCAAGAGCCGCACAGCGGTCTGGATCTCGCGGGACGTGATGGTCGAGCGCTTGTTGTAGTGCGCCAGGCGAGAAGCCTCGGCCGCAATGCGCTCGAAAATGTCGTTCACGAAGCTGTTCATGATGCTCATCGCCTTCGAAGAGATGCCCGTGTCAGGGTGCACCTGCTTCAGCACCTTGTAGATGTAGATGGCATAGCTCTCCTTCCTCTTGCGCTTCTTCTTCTTGTCGCCCTTCGAAATGTTCTTCTGCGCCTTGCCAGCCTTCTTGGCGGCTTTCCCGCTAGTCTTGGGCGGCATCACGAACAAACAGGCAGGCAGGCAGGCAGGCAGGCAGGCACGCGCAGTCAGTCAGTCAGTCAGGCGCTCCGCTCCAGTCAGCGTCTCCCCACACAGTGGCACCCGCCGCACGCCGCCGCCGCACCTTTACCAGCTCGCCCTGCTGCGGCCGCCGACCAATGGGGCGCGCGCGCAACCGGCCGCCGCACCCGAGCCCATAAAGGACCCCCACCCCGCCGGCGCCGGCACGCACTCCGCTGCTCGACTCGCTGCGGCTCGCACCGTTTGGGGCGTTGTGCTTTTTCTTTCTCGCTTCTTTCCAAACTAGCCCATCGCCATGTCCGGACGCGGAAAGGGAGGCAAAGTCAAGGGCAAGTCAAAGTCCCGCTCAAGCAGGGCTGGGCTCCAGTTCCCGGTCGGCAGAATCCACCGCCTCCTGCGCAAGGGAAACTACGCCGAGCGCGTCGGCGCCGGGGCGCCCGTCTACCTCGCCGCCGTCATGGAGTACCTCGCGGCTGAGGTGCTCGAGCTGGCCGGAAACGCGGCCCGCGACAACAAGAAGACGCGCATCATCCCGCGCCACCTGCAGCTCGCCATACGCAACGACGAGGAGCTCAACAAGCTCTTGTCGGGCGTCACCATCGCACAGGGAGGTGTCCTGCCCAACATCCAGGCCGTCCTGCTGCCAAAGAAGACCGAGAAGAAGGCCTAAAAGAGAGACAGCGCAATCGGCAACCGCCGCGTGCTCCCTTGGCACGCAGCGCGCCATTTGCCGCCTCGGCTCAAAAAACAAAACACAATCGGCCCTTTTCAGGGCCACCACACAAACCTACGTCCAAAGCAGAATTCCAGTCGTTCGTCGCACCACTTTTCTCTCTCTCTCTCTCTCTCTCTCTCTCTCTCTCTCTCTCTGTGTACGGTTTTTTTTTCCTTCTTACACACACAGGCGCCGCCATCTTGTACACACGTACTTGGCCACCTCCTCCACTCAACTCCACGCACGCACAGTCTCGCGACCATTAACCAGCACACGTGGCGCACAACAACACACCTCAAAAATAACCCCTCGGCGCTCAGCCGCGCCGCAACACACAGCCCATCCACCGACAAGAAGCATACAAGCAAAGAGGGAGGGGAAGGAAGGAAGGAAGGAGCTCACACAACGCAAGGGCACGCTTCCTTCCCTCCCAACCGCACCGCACACCACGTCAAAAAAAACTCCAAACAAAACTAAAAGGCCAAGTAGACTAAAAAGGAAAAGAAAAACCAGCAACACAGACTCTTTCGCACTTTTCAACTTCCGAACACTGTGGTGGCCCTGAAAAGGGCCGTTTTTCAATCTATCTCTCTTTCCTTCCTTCGGTCTCACACCGCCTAACCGCCGAAACCGTACAGGGTGCGCCCCTGCCTCTTCAGGGCGTACACCACGTCCATGGCCGTCACAGTCTTGCGCTTGGCGTGCTCAGTGTACGTCACCGCGTCGCGGATCACGTTCTCCAGGAACACCTTCAGCACTCCGCGCGTCTCCTCGTAGATCAGACCAGAGATGCGCTTCACGCCGCCCCTGCGCGCCAGGCGGCGGATCGCGGGCTTCGTGATGCCCTGGATGTTGTCGCGCAACACCTTGCGGTGCCGCTTGGCGCCACCCTTGCCGAGCCCCTTTCCTCCCTTGCCGCGGCCTGTCATTCTTCTTCTTCAAGCGTCTCAACCACAATAATATAAAAAACAGAAAGCAAGGCAAGCTCCTCACCCGGCGCTAGCGAGTCGGCTACGGTTGTGGCGCCCAGCGCGCGCGCCGCCCCCCTATATAGACTCTGGGGCCCCGCGGCCCGCCCTCCCCTCCCCCCACCACCGCGCACCGAGGGCATATAAGCGCAGCACCCGGGGCGCGCGGGCCCGTTGTCAAGGCAGCACCGGACGCCGTCGCGCACGCATATCCTCCACGCCGCATCCGCATCCGCATCCGCATCCGCAGTAGCCATGGCCCGGACAAAGCAAACGGCCCGCAAGTCCACCGGCGGAAAGGCGCCGCGCAAACAGCTCGCCACCAAGGCGGCGAGGAAGAGCGCGCCCGCCACCGGCGGCGTCAAGAAGCCCCACCGCTACAGGCCGGGCACCGTCGCCCTGCGAGAAATCAGGCGCTACCAGAAGAGCACAGAGCTGCTCATCCGCAAGCTGCCATTCCAGCGCCTAGTGCGCGAGATCGCCCAGGACTTCAAGACCGACCTGCGCTTCCAGAGCTCCGCAGTCATGGCCCTGCAGGAGGCCAGCGAGGCCTACCTCGTCGGCCTCTTCGAAGACACCAACCTGTGCGCAATCCACGCCAAGCGAGTCACCATCATGCCCAAGGACATCCAGCTCGCGCGCCGCATCCGCGGCGAGCGCGCCTAAACCCGCACACCGCCAAACAAACAAAACGGCCCTTTTCAGGGCCACTAACGTCTCTCCGTCGCGAGCAAAACTTTGTCGGTCGCAACGACTAGTTCCCCACTCACTCTCCAGTCCAGTCGTCCCACCCCCGGCCCGGCCCGGCGCCGCCGTTTCCAAAAGAAAAAAAAAAGCACCGCACCGGCCGAGCCAAGTCGCAAGCGTCAATAGCGCCACCCACACAGGCCACGGCACAAAACGTGACGCCCGGAAAGCAAAGCCAAAAAAGACTATTCCAAAACCACCACCAAGACAAACAAACAAACGCGGCGCAAAATAAATAGGTAGAAATAATAAAAGTAAAATACACTTTATGTAACACCAACCGCGGCGCCGCCGCCCACGCCCGCCAACGACCCCACAATCCAACCACCATCCACACATGAAACAAACAAACGCCAGCAAGCAAGACAGACAGACAACAAGGCAACCGACCGACCACGACACGACACGACAATCAACACCTTCCCGACGTGCTTTGATGGCCCTGAGAAGGGCCGTTTTTGTTTTTGTCCGGGACCGCGCGACAGCCTCTGGTTGCGCGCCGGCCACCAGGCGACGGTGTCAACCGCCAACCCTTCCCTGCCCTTTTTACTTCTTCTTCTTGGGCGAAGCCTTCGCCTTAGACGGCGTCGCCGTCGCCTTCTTCGGGCGCGGCGCCTTCGGCTTCTTCGTCGGAACCTTGGCGGCCTTCTTCGCCTTCGACGGCGACTTGGCCTTGGCCGGCTTGGCCGCAGCCGCCTTCTTCGCACCCGCGGGAGCGGCCGACGCCGCAGACGCCTTCTTGGCGGCGCCCGCCTTCCGACCGGTCGCCGCCTTCACGCCGCCAGCCTTCTTTGCGCCGGCCGCACGGGCCCCCTTCTTCTCCTTGCTGGCCGGAGCGGCGCGCTTCTTCTTCGCACCACCGCCGCCACCACGAGCCTTGCCGCCCTCGGCCGCCCCGCCGCCGGCGCCGGCAAGCTTGAAAGAGCCCGACGCGCCCTTCCCCTTCGTCTGCACCAGCTCGCCAGCCACGACGGCCGACTTGAGGTACTTCTTGATAAAGGGCGCCAGCTTCTCCGCGTCCAGCTTGTAGTGCGCGGCAATGTACTTCTTGATCGCCTGCAGCGACGACCCGCCGCGCTCCTTCAGACTCTTGATGGCGGCCGTCACCATCTCAGAGGTGCGCGGGTGCGCAGGCTTGGCGCGCGGCTTCTTCGCAGACGACGCAGACTTGGCCTTCTTCGTAGTGCCGGTGGCGGCGGGTGCCGCGGCAGTCTCGTTCGTAGCCGCCTGGTCTGCCATCTTTTGCCTGTTCTCTTTTCTTTTTTCCCCTTGCTTTCGCTTCCTTCTCTCCTTCGACGACGCACAACAGCGAGGGGCGCGCAGCAGAGAATAGCCGCGCACGCGCCTGGCCCAGCCAGTGTCGCGGGCGGGCGCGGACGGCCGAGAGAGCGGCCGCCACTCGGCGCGCCGCCGCGCCGCCGCGCCGCGCCTCCCGCGCTTGCTACCGCCCAACGTCCGACAGCCTGCGCGGAGCAGCCCCCAACCTGCGCCGCAACCACCCGCGCCATTCAAACCACCGAGGATGGGGCTACACACACCGACACCACGGTCGCCAACCAGTCGCCGCGGCGGCGCCGCAAACCACGGCCAAACTGCAGCCACCGCGCGCCACAGCCTGGGTCGGCCCGCCGAGAATCGCCGCCCCCGCCCAAATGCCGCCCCCACAGCCCCAGCCGACGACCCGCCACAATGGCCAAACCTTCGTCAAAACTCCCACACCGTCGCCGCGGCAGCCCGGCCACCGCGGCCGGCGCCACAGCCACACGAGCCGAGTCGTGCGGCGATGACGGCCGTGCACAAACGCACCTCCGCCGCCCCATCGCCTTCCGCCGTTTTCCCGATCGGCCCGCAGCCGTCGGGCCACGGCCGCGGGCCGTCCTCCTCCTCTCGCCTCGCCCGCCAACACCCACAGCCCTTCCAACACATTTTTTTTTTCTTTTTTCTTTTTTTTTTTCTACTTTTTTACGATCGCCGCCTGCGCAACATGGCACCGGCCGACGGAGCGCCAACCCCCCCGCCACAGGCGAAAACAAGACAACGATAAACAAACAAACAAAATAAATTACCAGCCAGCCCCAACTACAGACACACCGAATCTGCCCTCACAGCCGACCTTACACGCCTCAACGTCAAAACAAAGGTGGTTTCTTTCTTTCAACGGTTACCTTACCTTAGGTTACGTCAGGTTAGGCTAAGAAGGCGTCAGGGTTAGGTTAAGCGTTGACGTGACGTCACGTCTTAACGTAGGCGTTAAGCTAAGGTTGCGGTCACGTACGTTAGGTTAAGGCGACTTGGGGGTTGGCCTAAGGGCTTACGTTAGGTTACGTTAGTTTAGGTGGCTGCGTTAACGGCTTAAAGAAGTTTAGGAGGTTAAGGCGTCGAGGCGGCCGCACCCCCTTAGCTGCTGCGGCTCGGCCACGCCACGCCACGCCACGCCACGCTTTGGGGTTTCATAAGGTCGCGCGGCGGGTCGTCGGCACGCCGCAAAGGACAAAACTGCAAGACGACGTCGAAAAACAAACAACAGGTAAAAAATAAATAAGTAAAAATAAACGACGCCGACAGGCGGGGATCAGCAGAACGAGCAGATTCCGGAGAGCGAACGAGACACACACGCACGCACGCACACACACACACACACACACAAACCCCCCCGAGCCGAGAGAGCACAGCACCACCACGTGTCGGCCTCCGCTCACCCGACTCGGCTGGGCTGGGCTGGGCTGGGCTGGGCTGGGCTGGGCTGGGCTGGGCTGGCGGCCGGGCCGGATGCACGTGCACGTACACGTACGGCTACAGCCACTACCCGTACACAGCCGCTCTTCACGCAACACCAGCCAAATGGCGCGCCCGCGGCTCGTCGCGGTCGCAACGCCACGCCGGCACACTTTCGGCACCACCGTCTTCGCGCGCACCGCAAACAAAAACGCAGCCGACACACACAGAAAAAAAAAAAAAACAACACAGAGCGCGAGAGACGGGCGGCGGCGCACCTTTCGCCAGCCGGCAGGCAATCGACTCGCCCAGTACGACAAACGTGCACGCCACCCCACCCACCAACCAACCAGTCGTCGTCGTCGTCGTCCCGAAATCAAACAAACTCTCAAAAGGCACAGCCCCTGCTGCCAACGGACGCAGGCGCCACGCAGCTCCCTTCCCGCCACACTCGATTCGCAGCGCAACTCACCCGGCACACCGTCAAACGACGGGCTGGGCTCGCCGCATCGCCGCAACCTACACACCTTCCCCGCCACGACGCACAGCCCCACCAGACGCCCGTGCCGCAACGACACTACCGCACTACTCCTCTCGCCCTTGCCATACACGACACAACACGCCAAAAAATGAAAATCCAAATACAAACAAAAACACCGCCCCCACGACCCAAACACATGCACGGCGCGCCAACACACGCGAGGCAAGGCACGCAGCAAACGGCGTCCCCTCCGCGTCGCGCCATCAACCTACACACACAAGGCAACACCAACAACAAACAGCCAGCCAGCCAGCCAGCCAGCCAGCCCCACTCTCACGCCGCAAAAACAGAAAACACACCGAAACCGCCAAACGCCGCACATTCGCGCTTCGCACTCACCACACACCTCTCGGCATCCGTTTCGCACACAACGACGCGACGCACAATACATCATCACGGGCTACGCACGCACACCGCGACCCACTTTTTTACGACGCCCTCGCCAGAGCACACGTGCCCACGCCCACACACAGTCGACACAACGACGCAGCGCGCAGCAGACGCGGCCGCAACACATACCTCCCCGACGACGCGCCAACACCGCCAGCCACTGCTCACTCGCCCAAGCAACCCGTGCACACAACTGCCACACGCGTCCACCACGCCGCCGCCAACCACCCGCCCGCCAGGGGGCGCTCACGTCCGCGACAACAGCGCGGCACCGCCGGACCGGGCCGAACCGAGCCGAGCCGCCGCCTCCTCTCCACTCGGCACGCCACGTCCTGCTTGCAAAACACATGGCTCGTCCCTCTGTACACACAACGCGCCTGCCTGCGGTCGCCGCCGGCATCTATCTACCTGCGCATCGGAGCCAGGCCGGCAAGCCCACACTTAAATAATGCACTTCACCAGCCAAACAAACCCACTCTTCCTTTCTTTGCACAGCGCATGCAACAGCAGCCCCAGGAGCCGGGCCCGCCGCCAGCGTCTCCTCCTCCTCTGGGCACAGCCAGCCAGCCGTTCCCACCGCCCCGCCCCTGCTCTGCAGAACAAGAAAAAACGAAAAAGTACCAACACACGCACCCAAAGCGTAAGCCAGACAAGACCAGCCTCTCCAAGGCCACACACACGCAAAAAAACAAAAAAAAACAAAAACACTACAACAAAATAAAATAAAATGAAAAAGAAAAAGCAAGCTGTCGCCTCGCCCCCGCCCGTCCCCCCACCCCACCACATTCGCCCCCTCCGCTTGTTTTCCTTTCTACAATTTCCCTCTTTTCCACCCAATATCCCGCCGCGGTTTACGGGCACCGGCCGATTTTGCGCCCGCCCACATGTGTGCCTACTCCCCACCACCATTCCCTCCGCAGCCCGCAGCCCGCAGCCCGCAGCCCGCAGCCCGCTTTTCCCCCCTCCCTGCCCACACCACACCACACCACACCACACCACACCACACCACACCACACCGACGGTGCTGACGTCGACACGCACCCAAGACAGGGGCCACGACCGTCTTTTTTCCTGGGCCCATCCCCGCACCGCACCTCCTTCCAATCATCAACGCTGTGGCGCCTGTGTCCGCGCGAGACGCGTGCGCGCCGCCTCTCTCAACATCCGTCCGCCGTCCGCCGTCCGCCGTCCGCCGGCCGGCCCGTTTTTCGGCCCCCAGGCCATCCGTCAACCACCACTGCCCCTGCCCGCCCCGCACCACACCACACACCGCTGCTTGCCCCGGCCGTTGCCACCAAAGGCGCCAACCGCAGCCCGCGCGCGCCAGAAAGAGATGGCAAAACTACAGGGACCCAGCCGACCGACGAAAATCAGAGCAATTGGCCGGGAGGATCAAAAAGAGAGCTCCGAAAACCACCGTAGCGAGGCGTGGGAGGAAACGTTACGAGAAGCAGGAAGGGACCAGGAAAAATTCTGGAAATTTCTTAAAACTCGTAAACTAGACACGAAACATCTACATCTACATGGGGAAGGAACGACCCCACAGACCGAGCTGAAGCACTGGCGGATTCACTAGAAAGGCAATTCCAAGCACCAGAAGCGGTAGATGACGAAACTGATGACCACCAGGAAATGGTACTCAGAAGGGTAAAACCGCATCCTAAGTGCCCCGATCAGAACATCTTTCACAATCCAATAAACGCAGAAACCCCGTATCTTATCACATCACAAACATACACACATCCTAAGAAGGCATCAGGCCCAGATTCCATCAAACCGCAACTACTACATCACCTACCTCCAGCAACTATCAATTATCTATCTAACATCAATATATAATGCTTGCTTCAGACTAAACTACTTGGAAACAGGCCCGAGTCATCACATTACCAAAGCCAAACAAGGACTTATTATTTCCGCAAAACTATAGGCCAACTTCCTTGGAAAGGTTCTCGGAAAGCTCATTCAAACTGAACTGAAGAAATTCAATTCTTAAAGGATAACAACATAATCATCCCACAACAATTCCGATTCCGCGAAGAACACAGCACCACCCACCAGGTGACCAGACTAGTCGAGCACATATGTCAGGCCAGAAACATTAGACACAGTACTGGAGCAGTCCTGCTTGACATTGGAAAAGCATTCGGATAACGCCTTATCTACAAGCTCCACCAGTACAACTGCCCCATCCACATTATTGCTTCTTTTCTCCGCAACAGAGCATTCTATGTCCATGTACCAGGAGCGGCAAGTAACACTAGATCCATAGAGGCTGGAGTCCCGCAAGGCTCAGTGCTGGGGCCCATTCTCTACTCAATATACACAAACAAACAGCTGGGAGGACACTTGTCACTATTTGCAGACGACACTGCAGTCTACCGCAGCAGTTCTAACCTGCAATATAGAGTCACAAAAATAGAGCAACACCTACAATCCATCCAGAAATGGGCTAACCAAAAAAACAATAAACGCGGAGAAAACCCAAGCAATACAATACGATTCACATTCAAAAAGAATACCTCCTAACCTGCATATACGCCTCAGAAATAACAATCTTCCATGGTCAGGCACAATAAAGTATCTAGGCATCAAGCTGGACAAGAGGTTGACATTTAGAGACCATGTTACACACGTTTGTAACAAGGCTGCAGCAGCAATATTCAGACTGTACCCAATCATCAAAGGAAACAGAATAAATATGCGCGCCAAAAAGAAAATCTTCAAAACCGTCATAGGAACCAGCCATCACTTACGGCTCTGAAAAATCTCGTCAATGGCCGCAGACACCAAACATAACAAGAGTAAAAAAGGGTGCAGAACAAATACTTCAGAATTACTGCTGATGCCGGCCGGTACCAGACAAACCGAGACATATACACAAACCATAACATACTCAATCAAAATCCCGGAAATCATCCAAAGAAAAATCCATAAAGTTTTTTTTTTTTTTTTTTTTTGTTTTTTTTCCACCAAACCACGGATTCGAACCACCCACTCATCAGAAATCTGGGACCAAAATCCACCCGACCCAAGAACGACATTTCCCATCACGACAAAACACCACAAACTACAACATACCATGATAAACAAAAATAAAATACAAACACCATAACACTCACTCAAACAAACAAACATCTACACACACCCAAGAGACCCTATCATCCCATCATTTTGTTACCCAACATAATCAGACAGAAGGCAGGGATCAAGGACAGATCCGGTCCTTCGAGTACAGGGGGTAAAAAATACCCATCAGACCAGCTCTCTCTCTCTCTCTCCTCCTCGCTTCTCCGTGCCGACGCTGCCCCGCACACGCGTTCGCGTTCGCGTTCGCGCTCGCGTTCGGCCGACACCACACGACAGGTCTTTGGGGCCCCGCCACTGCGCACACGCACGCCTCCTCCTCTTCCTTAGTTCTTTTTCGCTTTTCTTTTCTCCCCCGCCCCCCGCTCTCACCGCCACATCATCCCGCAACCCTTGGGGCATGTTTCCCAACATCAACGCGCCCCAATTCCACTCTCTGCCCGTGCCGCACTCTCCACTTTGCTTCTCCCCGTCCCCTACACACACGACTACCGAAACCCCGGTTGACACACCTTCTCGTAGGACAGGGGTGCGTGCGTGCGTGCGTGCGTTGTCTTGACGGTGACAGCAACAGCAACGGATCCGTCCATCCCATTCCCCCCCACTCGGTAAAGAACCATGTTCAACCCACACTACACAACAAGGGGGGCACACACGAACGCGAAAGAAAGGGCAGGGCAGGGGCAACTATCTCGTACACATTCTTCCTCAGAACCCACATATCGCATCAACGAACGGCAGGCCAATTGCGGACTCAGCCGTGTCAGGCAAATCCAACCCAACCAACACCTCCCACGGAAACCCTGACACTGATCCAGCAGTACGTCCACATACATCGCCACACCAAATACGGGTGACGAGTGAGCAACAAATGGAACAATACACAACAAGGGCTGACCTAATAAAAACTGCACGTCACGTCATACCTTCCAGACAGACGCAGTTCCGACGGGACGGCGGAACCGTATACGTACCTTTCAGCCACAACAACCGACCGACTGGACACGCCCGCGTCTCCAGCCAGCCAACCACCAGGGCCACACAGCCCGCAAGTTTCAGCGTCAACACTTCTTAACGTACGTTGCAAACTTTTCAAAACATTGCCACACACACACACACACACACACACACACACACCACGAAAAGCGTCAACCTCTCTCACACTGGATACACTCAACACTTTTTGTCGGCGGAGCTTGAGGGCCAACGGTTGACACACCCCCACCGGCCACACAGGTTTCCCTTTGAAAATTGCAGTGACGGAGGAGACGCGGCATTACGAGAGGGTTGTTTCCGAGAGCGCGAGCTGGACGGAGCTGCGGCGCCGCCGCCGCCGCCGCCGCCGCCGCCGAGGGGTAATGAACGCACGCGATGCCGCATGACAGCCCATCACCCAAAGTTTCACCCACAACTGCACAGGTCGCACCCCCTTTTCGCGCCATACTAGTGTCGATCGTCAATTACAGCTGACGGTGTTCGCATTTGCCACTTGACGAGAGGGGGGGGGGGGGGGGAAAAGAAAACAAACATCTGACACGCCATGTGTTTCTCTCTCTCTCTGTTACATCTAGGTCATTCGGCAGCCACTGTAAAAAAAAAAAAAAAAAAAAAAAAAAAAAAAAAATATTTTTACGACATGGTTGGGTAAGTGATTTAAAGACAACAATTGTGGGTCACACACCATAGACCATTTCGATAGTGTTCTTGTTCTTCTCTTTTTCCTTTTTTTATCGCTCAATTGAAATCAAACCTGGGGATGATGCAATGCTGCGATATGGCACAACCGTCGTCCATTGTACACAACTCGGGAACAAAAAGAAACCAATTCAGGGAACGTTCGTTCCTTCACAACGTTTCTTTCAACGCACTTGGTCTTTACCATCCTGTATATTCAACACACATTTCCTTTCATCAAACTAGGGCATTTCCATAACAGTATTTGCAATACTGCTTCTTCGACGTCATTTCACCATCTTAACTAGAGACAAACAAACAAGAAAATAGCAAAACAGCCTTGAGAACCCCGTCCACCAAATTTCAGTTAGCACGGCATCCAAGATTCTTTTCCGGGGAGTGCAGTGCAGCTGACGCTGCTCAGACCATATACCGTCGCCAGTCTCACTCAACTCTTGCGCATTCCATTCTACGCTACGTGACTATGCAAAAATGAATGAATCAAACCCGCCCAGAGAGCGTCTTGTGCGAGGGGACACACGATATAGAGAACAACAAAACACACAGGGGACACCACCACAGTTGGAGAGAACGTTTCCACCACGGCAGCCGCGCCGTTACGCGCTTTTTTTTTTTCCTCCCCCCCACTGCACACCTCCGACACCACGGGAACGTTCACCGTCCCGTTGCCCTACACTGGCGTTTCTTTTCAACCCCCCACCCTATTCCTCGCTCCCCGGACATTCGACCGATCACAAAGTGCAACCTCTCGTTACCGTCGGGTGCCCCTCTTCATCCCCGGGGCGCCAACAACAAAACAAAAACACCACCGACGCCGTCGTCTCGCGTCACCTCACTCAACTGAGCGGAAAATACACGTACATCCAGAATGACGACACCGCCTCCAGACGTCAGACGTCAGGTCGAAAGAGGGCACCGTACGTCGTGGCGCGTGGTCTCCTAACTCACCTCGCGCGTACAAATACAATGCAATGCGTGTCTCCTCACGTTCACACACACCTCCACGCTCCACTTTTACGTCGCCCAACCAACCAACTACTAACTTAACCCACCCGCTCGGCGTAGAAGCAGCTGTAGGCGGCAACGTGTTTCTCACCCTCGCCACCAACGGTGTGACATCCGACAATCGCGGTTTGCTTTCCGTTCCACACCTCCGGCCATACCATACAAAGGGGACAAAAAAAAAAAAAAAATATATATATCAAACAAGCCAACTCCAGCGATCCGCCCCCCTAACACCAACACGTCTCGAAACACCCACGCCCACGACCCGGCTGTGGCCTAAAGTGCGTATCCCAACGTCACACCAAAACCAAAGGCGCCGGCGCCGCACCACACCACACCACAAGCTACAGCTACAGCTGTGCCGCCCGTCCACCCGCTCACAACAACAACAACAACAACAACAACAATTCCGCCCTTCCCGCAAAGGCATTTTGGTGGCCCTGAAAAGGGCCGTTTTTTCTTTTCTTCGCCGCGCCGCGGACGAGCCTCCTATTTCCAAGAGCCACCTCCTTACTTGGAGCTCGTGTACTTGGTCACCGCCTTCGTGCCCTCGCTCACCGCGTGCTTGGCCAGCTCGCCAGGCAGCAAGAGCCGCACAGCGGTCTGGATCTCGCGGGACGTGATGGTCGAGCGCTTGTTGTAGTGCGCCAGGCGAGAAGCCTCGGCCGCAATGCGCTCGAAAATGT
>NW_026062577.1:0-32375 GCF_023897955.1 Schistocerca gregaria | reverse complement strand
ACACGAAACATCTACATCTACATGGGGAAGGAACGACCCCACAGACCGAGCTGAAGCACTGGCGGATTCACTAGAAAGGCAATTCCAAGCACCAGAAGCGGTAGATGACGAAACTGATGACCACCAGGAAATGGTACTCAGAAGGGTAAAACCGCATCCTAAGTGCCCCGATCAGAACATCTTTCACAATCCAATAAACGCAGAAACCCCGTATCTTATCACATCACAAACATACACACATCCTAAGAAGGCATCAGGCCCAGATTCCATCAAACCGCAACTACTACATCACCTACCTCCAGCAACTATCAATTATCTATCTAACATCAATATATAATGCTTGCTTCAGACTAAACTACTTGGAAACAGGCCCGAGTCATCACATTACCAAAGCCAAACAAGGACTTATTATTTCCGCAAAACTATAGGCCAACTTCCTTGGAAAGGTTCTCGGAAAGCTCATTCAAACTGAACTGAAGAAATTCAATTCTTAAAGGATAACAACATAATCATCCCACAACAATTCCGATTCCGCGAAGAACACAGCACCACCCACCAGGTGACCAGACTAGTCGAGCACATATGTCAGGCCAGAAACATTAGACACAGTACTGGAGCAGTCCTGCTTGACATTGGAAAAGCATTCGGATAACGCCTTATCTACAAGCTCCACCAGTACAACTGCCCCATCCACATTATTGCTTCTTTTCTCCGCAACAGAGCATTCTATGTCCATGTACCAGGAGCGGCAAGTAACACTAGATCCATAGAGGCTGGAGTCCCGCAAGGCTCAGTGCTGGGGCCCATTCTCTACTCAATATACACAAACAAACAGCTGGGAGGACACTTGTCACTATTTGCAGACGACACTGCAGTCTACCGCAGCAGTTCTAACCTGCAATATAGAGTCACAAAAATAGAGCAACACCTACAATCCATCCAGAAATGGGCTAACCAAAAAAACAATAAACGCGGAGAAAACCCAAGCAATACAATACGATTCACATTCAAAAAGAATACCTCCTAACCTGCATATACGCCTCAGAAATAACAATCTTCCATGGTCAGGCACAATAAAGTATCTAGGCATCAAGCTGGACAAGAGGTTGACATTTAGAGACCATGTTACACACGTTTGTAACAAGGCTGCAGCAGCAATATTCAGACTGTACCCAATCATCAAAGGAAACAGAATAAATATGCGCGCCAAAAAGAAAATCTTCAAAACCGTCATAGGAACCAGCCATCACTTACGGCTCTGAAAAATCTCGTCAATGGCCGCAGACACCAAACATAACAAGAGTAAAAAAGGGTGCAGAACAAATACTTCAGAATTACTGCTGATGCCGGCCGGTACCAGACAAACCGAGACATATACACAAACCATAACATACTCAATCAAAATCCCGGAAATCATCCAAAGAAAAATCCATAAAGTTTTTTTTTTTTTTTTTTTTTGTTTTTTTTCCACCAAACCACGGATTCGAACCACCCACTCATCAGAAATCTGGGACCAAAATCCACCCGACCCAAGAACGACATTTCCCATCACGACAAAACACCACAAACTACAACATACCATGATAAACAAAAATAAAATACAAACACCATAACACTCACTCAAACAAACAAACATCTACACACACCCAAGAGACCCTATCATCCCATCATTTTGTTACCCAACATAATCAGACAGAAGGCAGGGATCAAGGACAGATCCGGTCCTTCGAGTACAGGGGGTAAAAAATACCCATCAGACCAGCTCTCTCTCTCTCTCTCCTCCTCGCTTCTCCGTGCCGACGCTGCCCCGCACACGCGTTCGCGTTCGCGTTCGCGCTCGCGTTCGGCCGACACCACACGACAGGTCTTTGGGGCCCCGCCACTGCGCACACGCACGCCTCCTCCTCTTCCTTAGTTCTTTTTCGCTTTTCTTTTCTCCCCCGCCCCCCGCTCTCACCGCCACATCATCCCGCAACCCTTGGGGCATGTTTCCCAACATCAACGCGCCCCAATTCCACTCTCTGCCCGTGCCGCACTCTCCACTTTGCTTCTCCCCGTCCCCTACACACACGACTACCGAAACCCCGGTTGACACACCTTCTCGTAGGACAGGGGTGCGTGCGTGCGTGCGTGCGTTGTCTTGACGGTGACAGCAACAGCAACGGATCCGTCCATCCCATTCCCCCCCACTCGGTAAAGAACCATGTTCAACCCACACTACACAACAAGGGGGGCACACACGAACGCGAAAGAAAGGGCAGGGCAGGGGCAACTATCTCGTACACATTCTTCCTCAGAACCCACATATCGCATCAACGAACGGCAGGCCAATTGCGGACTCAGCCGTGTCAGGCAAATCCAACCCAACCAACACCTCCCACGGAAACCCTGACACTGATCCAGCAGTACGTCCACATACATCGCCACACCAAATACGGGTGACGAGTGAGCAACAAATGGAACAATACACAACAAGGGCTGACCTAATAAAAACTGCACGTCACGTCATACCTTCCAGACAGACGCAGTTCCGACGGGACGGCGGAACCGTATACGTACCTTTCAGCCACAACAACCGACCGACTGGACACGCCCGCGTCTCCAGCCAGCCAACCACCAGGGCCACACAGCCCGCAAGTTTCAGCGTCAACACTTCTTAACGTACGTTGCAAACTTTTCAAAACATTGCCACACACACACACACACACACACACACACACACCACGAAAAGCGTCAACCTCTCTCACACTGGATACACTCAACACTTTTTGTCGGCGGAGCTTGAGGGCCAACGGTTGACACACCCCCACCGGCCACACAGGTTTCCCTTTGAAAATTGCAGTGACGGAGGAGACGCGGCATTACGAGAGGGTTGTTTCCGAGAGCGCGAGCTGGACGGAGCTGCGGCGCCGCCGCCGCCGCCGCCGCCGCCGCCGAGGGGTAATGAACGCACGCGATGCCGCATGACAGCCCATCACCCAAAGTTTCACCCACAACTGCACAGGTCGCACCCCCTTTTCGCGCCATACTAGTGTCGATCGTCAATTACAGCTGACGGTGTTCGCATTTGCCACTTGACGAGAGGGGGGGGGGGGGGGGGGGAAAAGAAAACAAACATCTGACACGCCATGTGTTTCTCTCTCTCTCTGTTACATCTAGGTCATTCGGCAGCCACTGTAAAAAAAAAAAAAAAAAAAAAAAAAAAAAAAAAAAAAAAAAAAAATATTTTTACGACATGGTTGGGTAAGTGATTTAAAGACAACAATTGTGGGTCACACACCATAGACCATTTCGATAGTGTTCTTGTTCTTCTCTTTTTCCTTTTTTTATCGCTCAATTGAAATCAAACCTGGGGATGATGCAATGCTGCGATATGGCACAACCGTCGTCCATTGTACACAACTCGGGAACAAAAAGAAACCAATTCAGGGAACGTTCGTTCCTTCACAACGTTTCTTTCAACGCACTTGGTCTTTACCATCCTGTATATTCAACACACATTTCCTTTCATCAAACTAGGGCATTTCCATAACAGTATTTGCAATACTGCTTCTTCGACGTCATTTCACCATCTTAACTAGAGACAAACAAACAAGAAAATAGCAAAACAGCCTTGAGAACCCCGTCCACCAAATTTCAGTTAGCACGGCATCCAAGATTCTTTTCCGGGGAGTGCAGTGCAGCTGACGCTGCTCAGACCATATACCGTCGCCAGTCTCACTCAACTCTTGCGCATTCCATTCTACGCTACGTGACTATGCAAAAATGAATGAATCAAACCCGCCCAGAGAGCGTCTTGTGCGAGGGGACACACGATATAGAGAACAACAAAACACACAGGGGACACCACCACAGTTGGAGAGAACGTTTCCACCACGGCAGCCGCGCCGTTACGCGCTTTTTTTTTTTCCTCCCCCCCACTGCACACCTCCGACACCACGGGAACGTTCACCGTCCCGTTGCCCTACACTGGCGTTTCTTTTCAACCCCCCACCCTATTCCTCGCTCCCCGGACATTCGACCGATCACAAAGTGCAACCTCTCGTTACCGTCGGGTGCCCCTCTTCATCCCCGGGGCGCCAACAACAAAACAAAAACACCACCGACGCCGTCGTCTCGCGTCACCTCACTCAACTGAGCGGAAAATACACGTACATCCAGAATGACGACACCGCCTCCAGACGTCAGACGTCAGGTCGAAAGAGGGCACCGTACGTCGTGGCGCGTGGTCTCCTAACTCACCTCGCGCGTACAAATACAATGCAATGCGTGTCTCCTCACGTTCACACACACCTCCACGCTCCACTTTTACGTCGCCCAACCAACCAACTACTAACTTAACCCACCCGCTCGGCGTAGAAGCAGCTGTAGGCGGCAACGTGTTTCTCACCCTCGCCACCAACGGTGTGACATCCGACAATCGCGGTTTGCTTTCCGTTCCACACCTCCGGCCATACCATACAAAGGGGACAAAAAAAAAAAAAAAAATATATATATCAAACAAGCCAACTCCAGCGATCCGCCCCCCTAACACCAACACGTCTCGAAACACCCACGCCCACGACCCGGCTGTGGCCTAAAGTGCGTATCCCAACGTCACACCAAAACCAAAGGCGCCGGCGCCGCACCACACCACACCACAAGCTACAGCTACAGCTGTGCCGCCCGTCCACCCGCTCACAACAACAACAACAACAACAACAACAATTCCGCCCTTCCCGCAAAGGCATTTTGGTGGCCCTGAAAAGGGCCGTTTTTTCTTTTCTTCGCCGCGCCGCGGACGAGCCTCCTATTTCCAAGAGCCACCTCCTTACTTGGAGCTCGTGTACTTGGTCACCGCCTTCGTGCCCTCGCTCACCGCGTGCTTGGCCAGCTCGCCAGGCAGCAAGAGCCGCACAGCGGTCTGGATCTCGCGGGACGTGATGGTCGAGCGCTTGTTGTAGTGCGCCAGGCGAGAAGCCTCGGCCGCAATGCGCTCGAAAATGTCGTTCACGAAGCTGTTCATGATGCTCATCGCCTTCGAAGAGATGCCCGTGTCAGGGTGCACCTGCTTCAGCACCTTGTAGATGTAGATGGCATAGCTCTCCTTCCTCTTGCGCTTCTTCTTCTTGTCGCCCTTCGAAATGTTCTTCTGCGCCTTGCCAGCCTTCTTGGCGGCTTTCCCGCTAGTCTTGGGCGGCATCACGAACAAACAGGCAGGCAGGCAGGCAGGCAGGCAGGCAGGCAGGCACGCGCAGTCAGTCAGTCAGTCAGGCGCTCCGCTCCAGTCAGCGTCTCCCCACACAGTGGCACCCGCCGCACGCCGCCGCCGCACCTTTACCAGCTCGCCCTGCTGCGGCCGCCGACCAATGGGGCGCGCGCGCAACCGGCCGCCGCACCCGAGCCCATAAAGGACCCCCACCCCGCCGGCGCCGGCACGCACTCCGCTGCTCGACTCGCTGCGGCTCGCACCGTTTGGGGCGTTGTGCTTTTTCTTTCTCGCTTCTTTCCAAACTAGCCCATCGCCATGTCCGGACGCGGAAAGGGAGGCAAAGTCAAGGGCAAGTCAAAGTCCCGCTCAAGCAGGGCTGGGCTCCAGTTCCCGGTCGGCAGAATCCACCGCCTCCTGCGCAAGGGAAACTACGCCGAGCGCGTCGGCGCCGGGGCGCCCGTCTACCTCGCCGCCGTCATGGAGTACCTCGCGGCTGAGGTGCTCGAGCTGGCCGGAAACGCGGCCCGCGACAACAAGAAGACGCGCATCATCCCGCGCCACCTGCAGCTCGCCATACGCAACGACGAGGAGCTCAACAAGCTCTTGTCGGGCGTCACCATCGCACAGGGAGGTGTCCTGCCCAACATCCAGGCCGTCCTGCTGCCAAAGAAGACCGAGAAGAAGGCCTAAAAGAGAGACAGCGCAATCGGCAACCGCCGCGTGCTCCCTTGGCACGCAGCGCGCCATTTGCCGCCTCGGCTCAAAAAACAAAACACAATCGGCCCTTTTCAGGGCCACCACACAAACCTACGTCCAAAGCAGAATTCCAGTCGTTCGTCGCACCACTTTTCTCTCTCTCTCTCTCTCTCTCTCTCTCTCTCTCTCTCTCTCTGTGTACGGTTTTTTTTTCCTTCTTACACACACAGGCGCCGCCATCTTGTACACACGTACTTGGCCACCTCCTCCACTCAACTCCACGCACGCACAGTCTCGCGACCATTAACCAGCACACGTGGCGCACAACAACACACCTCAAAAATAACCCCTCGGCGCTCAGCCGCGCCGCAACACACAGCCCATCCACCGACAAGAAGCATACAAGCAAAGAGGGAGGGGAAGGAAGGAAGGAAGGAAGGAGCTCACACAACGCAAGGGCACGCTTCCTTCCCTCCCAACCGCACCGCACACCACGTCAAAAAAAACTCCAAACAAAACTAAAAGGCCAAGTAGACTAAAAAGGAAAAGAAAAACCAGCAACACAGACTCTTTCGCACTTTTCAACTTCCGAACACTGTGGTGGCCCTGAAAAGGGCCGTTTTTCAATCTATCTCTCTTTCCTTCCTTCGGTCTCACACCGCCTAACCGCCGAAACCGTACAGGGTGCGCCCCTGCCTCTTCAGGGCGTACACCACGTCCATGGCCGTCACAGTCTTGCGCTTGGCGTGCTCAGTGTACGTCACCGCGTCGCGGATCACGTTCTCCAGGAACACCTTCAGCACTCCGCGCGTCTCCTCGTAGATCAGACCAGAGATGCGCTTCACGCCGCCCCTGCGCGCCAGGCGGCGGATCGCGGGCTTCGTGATGCCCTGGATGTTGTCGCGCAACACCTTGCGGTGCCGCTTGGCGCCACCCTTGCCGAGCCCCTTTCCTCCCTTGCCGCGGCCTGTCATTCTTCTTCTTCAAGCGTCTCAACCACAATAATATAAAAAACAGAAAGCAAGGCAAGCTCCTCACCCGGCGCTAGCGAGTCGGCTACGGTTGTGGCGCCCAGCGCGCGCGCCGCCCCCCTATATAGACTCTGGGGCCCCGCGGCCCGCCCTCCCCTCCCCCCACCACCGCGCACCGAGGGCATATAAGCGCAGCACCCGGGGCGCGCGGGCCACACCGAGACGGGACGCCGTGGAGAGAGGACCTGCTAGCGGAGCGCAGCCAGCCTTCCCCGCCTTCCCCTCCACGCCGCGCAGCGCCGACGCGGGCCAGCCAGCCTGCCCCGCCACCCCCTCCACGCCCCTCCGCGCCGACACCGGCGGAGTACAGCGCAGCGCCTGCAGTCGCCGGGCAGCAGCCGTGGCGTGCGGACCTCGCCCAGCGCGCCGTCACCCGCCACACAACGCAGCAGCGAGACAGGAGCAGCACAGCGCACCGACCGCAGTTGACGGTCAGCGACCGTAGCGCGCGGCCAGCACTGGCCCAGCAGCCCATCAAAGCAAAGCAACGACGCGGCCGACACAGAGTGGAGCGGGCCACTACCTCCGATCGGGGGAGACAGACAGAGCGCTGATTCCTCTCACAACTTTTCGACACGGCGGTGGCACACAGGGATAAGCAAAGTTGTCAAATCACAAAAAAAGCTATGTCGTGTTTACCCACATTGCGCCACTGCCGTCAGCACCCCTCACCAGGAGGTGCTCTACCATAACTTGTCGACCGAGCAGACGCCGCCGAGTAAGCACTCGCCACACTCCGGGATCATCACTGAGTTCTGCCTCAGTCACAGCACCAAACAGTGTCGCATCCCCCCCACAGCAGCTAGGGAAGTTTCCGCACCAGGGCCCGGTTGCCCGCCCCCTCGAGCAGAATTGAGCTGAGGCGGCTGGCACCCGTCTCCCGCGCGCGAGGAGACACTTTAGGAGACCCTCTCACCCGTGGAGATCCTCGATCCCACACGGATCACAGGAGGTGCCAACGAAGCGGGTGAAGGTCCACCACAATCGAGTGCGACCACACACACACACCTGAATACCAATCCTTCACCACCAGTATGCCGAAATATCAATCCCGGCAGACCAAGGAAGGTAACGACCCCCCGGCCAGGAACATGGACAGTCCAGCAAACGCAACCACGACCTGCCCAACACCGTCCACATCATCCGAAACCCGTAGGCTATCCCTCACCCTTGACCTTGATCCCTCCCTCCAGTTTGAAACCGACACCACACATGAAGTGCATCGCCCAGAAGAAGAAGAGGAAGGTTGGCAGGTTGTTCAACGGAAGAAAAAGTTCATCCGAAAGCACACCTCCCTTGAGAACATTTCCCAGAATCCATCGTCCCCTCCCAACATAAACACAAATCGGGAAGACCCCAGGCTGCGACGAAACAGCCTCCCTAACCCCCCCTCCTCTCCTATTGCCCTCCGCCCCTACCACCTCCTCAACACAGCACAATCCCCCACCCACTCATCCAACCAGGAACCCACCGACTCCCCAGCTCCCTCCACCTACTTCCTAAAGAACCTACCTGAAAACTCGACAAACAAATCGTTATCCTTCACCCTCAGGGAACACCTTCCTTCATTCCGTAACTTTAATGGTTCGCTCAACGTCTTCAGAGATGGCAGAACAGCCAAACTAATATCCTACAAAGACGTTGACCCGAACCAACTACAGCAAGAGTTGAGGAAGCTGCTCCTCTCCAGGGTGACAGTGGAGAGGAAAAGCCCCAGGGTGACTCCAGCCCCCCCTCACCAACCCAAACCCCCAACAGTCAGCGTAGTCATTAAGGACGTCGGCTTTGATGTTCTCCCTGAGGAAGTCAAGGCCGAACTCCAACGTCAAGGAATCCTAATACTGAATGCCTGGAGAATCAAATCGCGGAAAACAGGCAACTACGGCCCCATGATCAGGGTCATCTCAAACAATCAAAGAGATGTGGACTTCATGCTAGAACATGGAGTTCACATATTTTTGTCACACCATAGGGTGGAACCATCCAACCCCCCCAACCCTCTCCCCATACAATGCCAAAGATGCCAGCAGTTCAGTCATAGAACAGAACACTGCACTTCACCACCCAAATGCAGCCGCTGTGGCAAGAACCATCCCCTCTCAGCCTGTGAGCTGGACCCCTCCGTTCCCCCCACCTGCGCCAACTGCGGTGGCCCTCATTCCTCTCGCTCCTTCAAATGCAAGTCCCGCCCCCAGCAAGCAAAGAACGACAGCCTCCAAGCCCCCCTTCACCTTGCCGACACCCCGTCCACCCAAGGTCAACCCCTCTTTATCGACGACTTCCTCAAAGTCATTACTTTCTCACTTGCCTCCCTCTTCCAGGGCAGACGTAACGAGATCATACATACCCTTCGACAGGTGGCCCAAAAATTTTTCCTAAAAGATATAAAATATAACCAAACTGGAAATAGCGTCACAACGACAGTCACAAAAACACCATACGCACATATTCTGAGGACATAGAACACAGAAGACCGCACCCACCCCCCCCCCCCCCACTCACCCTCGTCATGGCAGCACACCCCATCAGTAGACCCACCAACCTCCTATTTGTTAACATAGAAGGCCTCCACTCCCGCAAGGCCCTCCTTACTGACTGTCTAGACAGAAACAACATAGACATCCTTGGACTAACAGAGACCTGGACCCGACCTAACGCCAACATGAGACTAAATCGCGACTATGACTGCTTCACCAAGCACCGACCTGACGGCAGGGGCGGAGTTGCCATATATACAAAAACAGCCCTGGCCACACAAGAAGTTCCACTACCACCTCAATTCCAACATTTAGAAGCAGTAATGATATCCATTCCCCGCCCCAGACGCAGACCCCTCATAATAGCTTGCCTATACATCCCACCAAACACGGCACTCCCCAGACCCTTCCTCCGCTACCTTACAACATTCAAAGAATACTTCCTACTAACTGACCTTAACGCAAGACATGAACTACTTGGAGACACCACTCACAATCGCAACGGAACCGACCTACTTGACTTCCTTACCACAGAAAATATGACACGCATCCCAATCAATACATTCACCTTTATAGGCCACAACGGCAGCTCCCTACCTGATCACATCCTACACAGCCCCTCCCTCTCCGACACCATCACACATTACTCAGTAGGTGACACCCTAACCAGCCCCCACCTTCCCATCCTTTTCAGTACCTCTGCCATCAATCCCCCCCCTCAAGCTCCTACGACCCGTACAATAAAGCTCTACAACAAAGCCGACTGGACAAAATACAGTGAAACCATCAACAACAACCTACTTGCCCCGCTAACCATCACGGACACGGACGACCTTAACCGCATCAACGACAAAATAGTGGACACACTCAAGACAGCCATTGACCTAGCCATACCCACCAAAACCATCCCCTTCTTCAAACCTCACCTACCTCCCGAAATCCTCAGACTTATCCGTGAAAAAAGAAAACTCTACCGCGAGATCAACAGAGACAGAAACCCCGACCTTAAAACACTCTGGAACAGACTAAACAATGAAATAAAACGACTCACCTCCGAACACAGACAAAAACAATGGGACGAAACCTGCTCCAAACTTGACTACAGACAAGGACGGAAATTTTGGAACAAATTCAAGACTCTCACCGGACAAAACACAGACAGGACCTACAAACTAGACAAAGACAACTCCCCTACAACCGACCCACAACTCATAGCAGAGGCCTTCAAAACTGTACTAGAAGACTCCCACAGATTCCCTCAGGATCCCCTCTTCAACGAAACCTTCAAACAAACAGTCGCTACAGAACTCCCTCTACTACTTGTCTCCCCCACGGCTCCGACCGAGGAAGACACAAAACTGCACAGGGAAATCACAGAAATAGAAGTGGAAAATGCCATCTTCTCGGGCAGGAATTCAGCCCCTGGCGAGAATGGCATACAGCGCCTACACCTCCGCAACTGCCCCCTCAACACAATCATCCCTCTTCTCACCCTCCTCTTCAACTTCTGCCTCACCCACAACACCATCCCCACAGCATGGAAATCCTCCAAAGTCATCATGATCCCCAAACCTGGTAAACCTAAATCCGATCCTAAATCCTACCGCCCCATATCCCTTCTTGACGTCCTGCGCAAGACCTTCGAAAGAATCATCACAGACAGACTTACTTACTACACCGACAAACTTCAACTCATCCCACACCTCCAATCCGGCTTCCGCAAACTCCACTCAACCAATGACCCTCTCCTACGACTCACCTCTGACATCACTAGACACCAAAATATTGGGCAATGCACGCTCGCTGTCTTCCTCGACATCGAGCGTGCATTTGACAAAATTTGGCATGACGGACTACTATACAAACTGTTAAAAACTGGTTTCCCACCCCAGACAGTACGACTAATTAAAACTCTACTACAAGACAGACGCTGCCAAATTCATATCAATCAAACCGCATCCTCTCCCTTCTCCCCTGAAGCAGGTGTTGCTCAGGGTGGGATTATCTCACCCCTACTCTACTCCCTATACACCACCGATGTCCCTACCCCGACAAGACCAACAGAACAACTCCAACTTTACGCAGACGACACAGCATACTGGACTTCTGGACCCTCGACTAACTCTATCAACAACCAGACAGCGACCTTCCTGACAAAACTAGAACTCTGGATGCGACAATGGCGCATTAAACCCAACCCAACCAAAACCCAACTCATCCTCTTTAAGCACCGCAACATCCACAACAAATCCGTCCAAAACCCTAACCACATCTCCCTCATGCTGTGGGGCATCCCACTCACCCTATCCTCCCAAGCCAAATACCTTGGTGTCCAGCTCGATAAACACCTTAACCTGAGCAACCACATCAAAGAAACCTTAAACAAGGTCCGACAACGACAATCACTTATCAGACGTGTCCAAGGCAAATTCTCTGGCTGTAGCGACAAGACTGCCATTCACACCTACAAAACATTCGTCCGCCCACTCTTCGAGTACGCAGCAGCCCCCCTCGCCTGCCTCTCAAAGTCTCAAGCCGAAAGGATCTACCGCGCAGAGAGACGGATTATTCGCAGCATCCTCCGGCTCCCCCCCACTACCCCCAGACAAGAAGCCTACGAAGAGGCCAAATTAGTTCCCCTCCAAACACGGCTTGCAAATCTCAGAGCCCGATACGGCAAAAGCACACTCACCTCCCGACCCGACCTACACACAATATACACACACAGACCCCGACACATAAACAGACCGAAACACAAATACACCTACCCACCCAGAACAATTCTAAACAACACTTTACACACTTTTCCAGAGATAATACACCAACACGAACACACTAGACAGCTACACATAATGAACAACGACACTCCCACTCCCCCTCACCTACAAGCACTAAATCCAGACCGTCCCCCACCGTAAAACCGCCCCAATAATAATAATAATGATTGAAACAAGCAACAATGCACCTCCTCCACCGCTGTCACCCTGGAAACGGAAACTGAAACTGGAACTTGAAATGGTACAACCATACCAAAAAACTGACGCCAGTAAAAATATATAACGCAGAAAAATCAACAAATACCACAAAATAAGAACATTACAAACTGTTAGTGATTAAAGAATGAATAATGTATGACCAAAACTTAAACCAAAATAAGTAACACTGTATCTATTGTATTTAGTCCATAAGTTAGTTTTAAGTATACCTGAAATAAAGAATATAAGCAATGTAAATCACCCAAACCTTTGGCCCCAATAGAGCGAAAGCTCTCCAGCGGCCCACCCGTATCCCTTCAGGAGCGGGAATGAAGAGTATAAAAAAAAAAATAAAAAAAAATAAAAAAAAATAAAAAAAAAAAAAAAAAAAAAAAAAAAAAAAAGCGCGCGGGCCCGTTGTCAAGGCAGCACCGGACGCCGTCGCGCACGCATATCCTCCACGCCGCATCCGCATCCGCAGTAGCCATGGCCCGGACAAAGCAAACGGCCCGCAAGTCCACCGGCGGAAAGGCGCCGCGCAAACAGCTCGCCACCAAGGCGGCGAGGAAGAGCGCGCCCGCCACCGGCGGCGTCAAGAAGCCCCACCGCTACAGGCCGGGCACCGTCGCCCTGCGAGAAATCAGGCGCTACCAGAAGAGCACAGAGCTGCTCATCCGCAAGCTGCCATTCCAGCGCCTAGTGCGCGAGATCGCCCAGGACTTCAAGACCGACCTGCGCTTCCAGAGCTCCGCAGTCATGGCCCTGCAGGAGGCCAGCGAGGCCTACCTCGTCGGCCTCTTCGAAGACACCAACCTGTGCGCAATCCACGCCAAGCGAGTCACCATCATGCCCAAGGACATCCAGCTCGCGCGCCGCATCCGCGGCGAGCGCGCCTAAACCCGCACACCGCCAAACAAACAAAACGGCCCTTTTCAGGGCCACTAACGTCTCTCCGTCGCGAGCAAAACTTTGTCGGTCGCAACGACTAGTTCCCCACTCACTCTCCAGTCCAGTCGTCCCACCCCCGGCCCGGCCCGGCGCCGCCGTTTCCAAAAAAAAGAAAAAAGCACCGCACCGGCCGAACCAAGTCGCAAGCGTCAATAGCGCCACCCACACAGGCCACGGCACAAAACGTGACGCCCGGAAAGCAAAGCAAAGCAAAAAAGACTATTCCAAAACCACCACCAAGACAAACAAACAAACAAACGCGGCGCAAAATAAATAGGTAAAAAATAATAAAAGTAAAATACACTTTGTGTAACACCAACCGCGGCGCCGCCGCCCACGCCCGCCAACGACCCCACAATCCAACCACCATCCACACATGAAACAAACAAACGCCAGCAAGCAAGACAGACAGACAGACAACAAGGCAACCGACCGACCACGACACGACACGACAATCAACACCTTCCCGACGTGCTTTGATGGCCCTGAGAAGGGCCGTTTTTGTTTTTGTCCGGGACCGCGCGACAGCCTCTGGTTGCGCGCCGGCCTCCAGGCGACGGTGTCAACCGCCAACCCTTCCCTGCCCTTTTTACTTCTTCTTCTTGGGCGAAGCCTTCGCCTTAGACGGCGTCGCCGTCGCCTTCTTCGGGCGCGGCGCCTTCGGCTTCTTCGTCGGAACCTTGGCGGCCTTCTTCGCCTTCGACGGCGACTTGGCCTTGGCCGGCTTGGCCGCAGCCGCCTTCTTCGCACCCGCGGGAGCGGCCGACGCCGCAGACGCCTTCTTGGCGGCGCCCGCCTTCCGACCGGTCGCCGCCTTCACGCCGCCAGCCTTCTTTGCGCCGGCCGCACGGGCCCCCTTCTTCTCCTTGCTGGCCGGAGCGGCGCGCTTCTTCTTCGCACCACCGCCGCCACCACGAGCCTTGCCGCCCTCGGCCGCCCCGCCGCCGGCGCCGGCAAGCTTGAAAGAGCCCGACGCGCCCTTCCCCTTCGTCTGCACCAGCTCGCCAGCCACGACGGCCGACTTGAGGTACTTCTTGATAAAGGGCGCCAGCTTCTCCGCGTCCAGCTTGTAGTGCGCGGCAATGTACTTCTTGATCGCCTGCAGCGACGACCCGCCGCGCTCCTTCAGACTCTTGATGGCGGCCGTCACCATCTCAGAGGTGCGCGGGTGCGCAGGCTTGGCGCGCGGCTTCTTCGCAGACGACGCAGACTTGGCCTTCTTCGTAGTGCCGGTGGCGGCGGGTGCCGCGGCAGTCTCGTTCGTAGCCGCCTGGTCTGCCATCTTTTGCCTGTTCTCTTTTCTTTTTTCCCCTTGCTTTCGCTTCCTTCTCTCCTTCGACGACGCACAACAGCGAGGGGCGCGCAGCAGAGAATAGCCGCGCACGCGCCTGGCCCAGCCAGTGTCGCGGGCGGGCGCGGACGGCCGAGAGAGCGGCCGCCACTCGGCGCGCCGCCGCGCCGCCGCGCCGCGCCTCCCGCGCTTGCTACCGCCCAACGTCCGACAGCCTGCGCGGAGCAGCCCCCAACCTGCGCCGCAACCACCCGCGCCATTCAAACCACCGAGGATGGGGCTACACACACCGACACCACGGTCGCCAACCAGTCGCCGCGGCGGCGCCGCAAACCACGGCCAAACTGCAGCCACCGCGCGCCACAGCCTGGGTCGGCCCGCCGAGAATCGCCGCCCCCGCCCAAATGCCGCCCCCACAGCCCCAGCCGACGACCCGCCACAATGGCCAAACCTTCGTCAAAACTCCCACACCGTCGCCGCGGCAGCCCGGCCACCGCGGCCGGCGCCACAGCCACACGAGCCGAGTCGTGCGGCGATGACGGCCGTGCACAAACGCACCTCCGCCGCCCCATCGCCTTCCGCCGTTTTCCCGATCGGCCCGCAGCCGTCGGGCCACGGCCGCGGGCCGTCCTCCTCCTCTCGCCTCGCCCGCCAACACCCACAGCCCTTCCAACACATTTTTTTTTTCTTTTTTCTTTTTTTTTTTCTACTTTTTTACGATCGCCGCCTGCGCAACATGGCACCGGCCGACGGAGCGCCAACCCCCCCGCCACAGGCGAAAACAAGACAACGATAAACAAACAAACAAAATAAATTACCAGCCAGCCCCAACTACAGACACACCGAATCTGCCCTCACAGCCGACCTTACACGCCTCAACGTCAAAACAAAGGTGGTTTCTTTCTTTCAACGGTTACCTTACCTTAGGTTACGTCAGGTTAGGCTAAGAAGGCGTCAGGGTTAGGTTAAGCGTTGACGTGACGTCACGTCTTAACGTAGGCGTTAAGCTAAGGTTGCGGTCACGTACGTTAGGTTAAGGCGACTTGGGGGTTGGCCTAAGGGCTTACGTTAGGTTACGTTAGTTTAGGTGGCTGCGTTAACGGCTTAAAGAAGTTTAGGAGGTTAAGGCGTCGAGGCGGCCGCACCCCCTTAGCTGCTGCGGCTCGGCCACGCCACGCCACGCCACGCCACGCTTTGGGGTTTCATAAGGTCGCGCGGCGGGTCGTCGGCACGCCGCAAAGGACAAAACTGCAAGACGACGTCGAAAAACAAACAACAGGTAAAAAATAAATAAGTAAAAATAAACGACGCCGACAGGCGGGGATCAGCAGAACGAGCAGATTCCGGAGAGCGAACGAGACACACACGCACGCACGCACACACACACACACACACACAAACCCCCCCGAGCCGAGAGAGCACAGCACCACCACGTGTCGGCCTCCGCTCACCCGACTCGGCTGGGCTGGGCTGGGCTGGCGGCCGGGCCGGATGCACGTGCACGTACACGTACGGCTACAGCCACTACCCGTACACAGCCGCTCTTCACGCAACACCAGCCAAATGGCGCGCCCGCGGCTCGTCGCGGTCGCAACGCCACGCCGGCACACTTTCGGCACCACCGTCTTCGCGCGCACCGCAAACAAAAACGCAGCCGACACACACAGAAAAAAAAAAAAAACAACACAGAGCGCGAGAGACGGGCGGCGGCGCACCTTTCGCCAGCCGGCAGGCAATCGACTCGCCCAGTACGACAAACGTGCACGCCACCCCACCCACCAACCAACCAGTCGTCGTCGTCGTCGTCGTCCCGAAATCAAACAAACTCTCAAAAGGCACAGCCCCTGCTGCCAACGGACGCAGGCGCCACGCAGCTCCCTTCCCGCCACACTCGATTCGCAGCGCAACTCACCCGGCACACCGTCAAACGACGGGCTGGGCTCGCCGCATCGCCGCAACCTACACACCTTCCCCGCCACGACGCACAGCCCCACCAGACGCCCGTGCCGCAACGACACTACCGCACTACTCCTCTCGCCCTTGCCATACACGACACAACACGCCAAAAAATGAAAATCCAAATACAAACAAAAACACCGCCCCCACGACCCAAACACATGCACGGCGCGCCAACACACGCGAGGCAAGGCACGCAGCAAACGGCGTCCCCTCCGCGTCGCGCCATCAACCTACACACACAAGGCAACACCAACAACAAACAGCCAGCCAGCCAGCCAGCCAGCCAGCCCCACTCTCACGCCGCAAAAACAGAAAACACACCGAAACCGCCAAACGCCGCACATTCGCGCTTCGCACTCACCACACACCTCTCGGCATCCGTTTCGCACACAACGACGCGACGCACAATACATCATCACGGGCTACGCACGCACACCGCGACCCACTTTTTTACGACGCCCTCGCCAGAGCACACGTGCCCACGCCCACACACAGTCGACACAACGACGCAGCGCGCAGCAGACGCGGCCGCAACACATACCTCCCCGACGACGCGCCAACACCGCCAGCCACTGCTCACTCGCCCAAGCAACCCGTGCACACAACTGCCACACGCGTCCACCACGCCGCCGCCAACCACCCGCCCGCCAGGGGGCGCTCACGTCCGCGACAACAGCGCGGCACCGCCGGACCGGGCCGAACCGAGCCGAGCCGCCGCCTCCTCTCCACTCGGCACGCCACGTCCTGCTTGCAAAACACATGGCTCGTCCCTCTGTACACACAACGCGCCTGCCTGCGGTCGCCGCCGGCATCTATCTACCTGCGCATCGGAGCCAGGCCGGCAAGCCCACACTTAAATAATGCACTTCACCAGCCAAACAAACCCACTCTTCCTTTCTTTGCACAGCGCATGCAACAGCAGCCCCAGGAGCCGGGCCCGCCGCCAGCGTCTCCTCCTCCTCTGGGCACAGCCAGCCAGCCGTTCCCACCGCCCCGCCCCTGCTCTGCAGAACAAGAAAAAACGAAAAAGTACCAACACACGCACCCAAAGCGTAAGCCAGACAAGACCAGCCTCTCCAAGGCCACACACACGCAAAAAAACAAAAAAAAACAAAAACACTACAACAAAATAAAATAAAATGAAAAAGAAAAAGCAAGCTGTCGCCTCGCCCCCGCCCGTCCCCCCACCCCACCACATTCGCCCCCTCCGCTTGTTTTCCTTTCTACAATTTCCCTCTTTTCCACCCAATATCCCGCCGCGGTTTGCGGGCACCGGCCGATTTTGCGCCCGCCCACATGTGTGCCTACTCCCCACCACCATTCCCTCCGCAGCCCGCAGCCCGCAGCCCGCAGCCCGCAGCCCGCTTTTCCCCCCTCCCTGCCCACACCACACCACACCACACCACACCACACCACACCACACCACACCACACCACACCACACCGACGGTGCTGACGTCGACACGCACCCAAGACAGGGGCCACGACCGTCTTTTTTCCTGGGCCCATCCCCGCACCGCACCTCCTTCCAATCATCAACGCTGTGGCGCCTGTGTCCGCGCGAGACGCGTGCGCGCCGCCTCTCTCAACATCCGTCCGCCGGCCGGCCCGTTTTTCGGCCCCCAGGCCATCCGTCAACCACCACTGCCCCTGCCCGCCCCGCACCACACCACACACCGCTGCTTGCCCCGGCCGTTGCCACCAAAGGCGCCAACCGCAGCCCGCGCGCGCCAGAAAGAGATGGCAAAACTACAGGGACCCAGCCGACCGACGAAAATCAGAGCAATTGGCCGGGAGGATCAAAAAGAGAGCTCCGAAAACCACCGTAGCGAGGCGTGGGAGGAAACGTTACGAGAAGCAGGAAGGGACCAGGAAAAATTCTGGAAATTTCTTAAAACTCGTAAACTAGACACGAAACATCTACATCTACATGGGGAAGGAACGACCCCACAGACCGAGCTGAAGCACTGGCGGATTCACTAGAAAGGCAATTCCAAGCACCAGAAGCGGTAGATGACGAAACTGATGACCACCAGGAAATGGTACTCAGAAGGGTAAAACCGCATCCTAAGTGCCCCGATCAGAACATCTTTCACAATCCAATAAACGCAGAAACCCCGTATCTTATCACATCACAAACATACACACATCCTAAGAAGGCATCAGGCCCAGATTCCATCAAACCGCAACTACTACATCACCTACCTCCAGCAACTATCAATTATCTATCTAACATCAATATATAATGCTTGCTTCAGACTAAACTACTTGGAAACAGGCCCGAGTCATCACATTACCAAAGCCAAACAAGGACTTATTATTTCCGCAAAACTATAGGCCAACTTCCTTGGAAAGGTTCTCGGAAAGCTCATTCAAACTGAACTGAAGAAATTCAATTCTTAAAGGATAACAACATAATCATCCCACAACAATTCCGATTCCGCGAAGAACACAGCACCACCCACCAGGTGACCAGACTAGTCGAGCACATATGTCAGGCCAGAAACATTAGACACAGTACTGGAGCAGTCCTGCTTGACATTGGAAAAGCATTCGGATAACGCCTTATCTACAAGCTCCACCAGTACAACTGCCCCATCCACATTATTGCTTCTTTTCTCCGCAACAGAGCATTCTATGTCCATGTACCAGGAGCGGCAAGTAACACTAGATCCATAGAGGCTGGAGTCCCGCAAGGCTCAGTGCTGGGGCCCATTCTCTACTCAATATACACAAACAAACAGCTGGGAGGACACTTGTCACTATTTGCAGACGACACTGCAGTCTACCGCAGCAGTTCTAACCTGCAATATAGAGTCACAAAAATAGAGCAACACCTACAATCCATCCAGAAATGGGCTAACCAAAAAAACAATAAACGCGGAGAAAACCCAAGCAATACAATACGATTCACATTCAAAAAGAATACCTCCTAACCTGCATATACGCCTCAGAAATAACAATCTTCCATGGTCAGGCACAATAAAGTATCTAGGCATCAAGCTGGACAAGAGGTTGACATTTAGAGACCATGTTACACACGTTTGTAACAAGGCTGCAGCAGCAATATTCAGACTGTACCCAATCATCAAAGGAAACAGAATAAATATGCGCGCCAAAAAGAAAATCTTCAAAACCGTCATAGGAACCAGCCATCACTTACGGCTCTGAAAAATCTCGTCAATGGCCGCAGACACCAAACATAACAAGAGTAAAAAAGGGTGCAGAACAAATACTTCAGAATTACTGCTGATGCCGGCCGGTACCAGACAAACCGAGACATATACACAAACCATAACATACTCAATCAAAATCCCGGAAATCATCCAAAGAAAAATCCATAAAGTTTTTTTTTTTTTTTTTTTTTGTTTTTTTTCCACCAAACCACGGATTCGAACCACCCACTCATCAGAAATCTGGGACCAAAATCCACCCGACCCAAGAACGACATTTCCCATCACGACAAAACACCACAAACTACAACATACCATGATAAACAAAAATAAAATACAAACACCATAACACTCACTCAAACAAACAAACATCTACACACACCCAAGAGACCCTATCATCCCATCATTTTGTTACCCAACATAATCAGACAGAAGGCAGGGATCAAGGACAGATCCGGTCCTTCGAGTACAGGGGGTAAAAAATACCCATCAGACCAGCTCTCTCTCTCTCTCTCCTCCTCGCTTCTCCGTGCCGACGCTGCCCCGCACACGCGTTCGCGTTCGCGTTCGCGCTCGCGTTCGGCCGACACCACACGACAGGTCTTTGGGGCCCCGCCACTGCGCACACGCACGCCTCCTCCTCTTCCTTAGTTCTTTTTCGCTTTTCTTTTCTCCCCCGCCCCCCGCTCTCACCGCCACATCATCCCGCAACCCTTGGGGCATGTTTCCCAACATCAACGCGCCCCAATTCCACTCTCTGCCCGTGCCGCACTCTCCACTTTGCTTCTCCCCGTCCCCTACACACACGACTACCGAAACCCCGGTTGACACACCTTCTCGTAGGACAGGGGTGCGTGCGTGCGTGCGTGCGTTGTCTTGACGGTGACAGCAACAGCAACGGATCCGTCCATCCCATTCCCCCCCACTCGGTAAAGAACCATGTTCAACCCACACTACACAACAAGGGGGGCACACACGAACGCGAAAGAAAGGGCAGGGCAGGGGCAACTATCTCGTACACATTCTTCCTCAGAACCCACATATCGCATCAACGAACGGCAGGCCAATTGCGGACTCAGCCGTGTCAGGCAAATCCAACCCAACCAACACCTCCCACGGAAACCCTGACACTGATCCAGCAGTACGTCCACATACATCGCCACACCAAATACGGGTGACGAGTGAGCAACAAATGGAACAATACACAACAAGGGCTGACCTAATAAAAACTGCACGTCACGTCATACCTTCCAGACAGACGCAGTTCCGACGGGACGGCGGAACCGTATACGTACCTTTCAGCCACAACAACCGACCGACTGGACACGCCCGCGTCTCCAGCCAGCCAACCACCAGGGCCACACAGCCCGCAAGTTTCAGCGTCAACACTTCTTAACGTACGTTGCAAACTTTTCAAAACATTGCCACACACACACACACACACACACACACACACACCACGAAAAGCGTCAACCTCTCTCACACTGGATACACTCAACACTTTTTGTCGGCGGAGCTTGAGGGCCAACGGTTGACACACCCCCACCGGCCACACAGGTTTCCCTTTGAAAATTGCAGTGACGGAGGAGACGCGGCATTACGAGAGGGTTGTTTCCGATGAGCGCGAGCTGGACGGAGCTGCGGCGCCGCCGCCGCCGCCGCCGCCGCCGCCGAGGGGTAATGAACGCACGCGATGCCGCATGACAGCCCATCACCCAAAGTTTCACCCACAACTGCACAGGTCGCACCCCCTTTTCGCGCCATACTAGTGTCGATCGTCAATTACAGCTGACGGTGTTCGCATTTGCCACTTGACGAGAGGGGGGGGGGGGGGGGGGGAAAAGAAAACAAACATCTGACACGCCATGTGTTTCTCTCTCTCTCTGTTACATCTAGGTCATTCGGCAGCCACTGTAAAAAAAAAAAAAAAAAAAAAAAAAAAAAAAAAAAAAAATATTTTTACGACATGGTTGGGTAAGTGATTTAAAGACAACAATTGTGGGTCACACACCATAGACCATTTCGATAGTGTTCTTGTTCTTCTCTTTTTCCTTTTTTTATCGCTCAATTGAAATCAAACCTGGGGATGATGCAATGCTGCGATATGGCACAACCGTCGTCCATTGTACACAACTCGGGAACAAAAAGAAACCAATTCAGGGAACGTTCGTTCCTTCACAACGTTTCTTTCAACGCACTTGGTCTTTACCATCCTGTATATTCAACACACATTTCCTTTCATCAAACTAGGGCATTTCCATAACAGTATTTGCAATACTGCTTCTTCGACGTCATTTCACCATCTTAACTAGAGACAAACAAACAAGAAAATAGCAAAACAGCCTTGAGAACCCCGTCCACCAAATTTCAGTTAGCACGGCATCCAAGATTCTTTTCCGGGGAGTGCAGTGCAGCTGACGCTGCTCAGACCATATACCGTCGCCAGTCTCACTCAACTCTTGCGCATTCCATTCTACGCTACGTGACTATGCAAAAATGAATGAATCAAACCCGCCCAGAGAGCGTCTTGTGCGAGGGGACACACGATATAGAGAACAACAAAACACACAGGGGACACCACCACAGTTGGAGAGAACGTTTCCACCACGGCAGCCGCGCCGTTACGCGCTTTTTTTTTTTCCTCCCCCCCACTGCACACCTCCGACACCACGGGAACGTTCACCGTCCCGTTGCCCTACACTGGCGTTTCTTTTCAACCCCCCACCCTATTCCTCGCTCCCCGGACATTCGACCGATCACAAAGTGCAACCTCTCGTTACCGTCGGGTGCCCCTCTTCATCCCCGGGGCGCCAACAACAAAACAAAAACACCACCGACGCCGTCGTCTCGCGTCACCTCACTCAACTGAGCGGAAAATACACGTACATCCAGAATGACGACACCGCCTCCAGACGTCAGACGTCAGGTCGAAAGAGGGCACCGTACGTCGTGGCGCGTGGTCTCCTAACTCACCTCGCGCGTACAAATACAATGCAATGCGTGTCTCCTCACGTTCACACACACCTCCACGCTCCACTTTTACGTCGCCCAACCAACCAACTACTAACTTAACCCACCCGCTCGGCGTAGAAGCAGCTGTAGGCGGCAACGTGTTTCTCACCCTCGCCACCAACGGTGTGACATCCGACAATCGCGGTTTGCTTTCCGTTCCACACCTCCGGCCATACCATACAAAGGGGACAAAAAAAAAAAAAAAAATATATATATCAAACAAGCCAACTCCAGCGATCCGCCCCCCTAACACCAACACGTCTCGAAACACCCACGCCCACGACCCGGCTGTGGCCTAAAGTGCGTATCCCAACGTCACACCAAAACCAAAGGCGCCGGCGCCGCACCACACCACACCACAAGCTACAGCTACAGCTGTGCCGCCCGTCCACCCGCTCACAACAACAACAACAACAACAACAACAATTCCGCCCTTCCCGCAAAGGCATTTTGGTGGCCCTGAAAAGGGCCGTTTTTTCTTTTCTTCGCCGCGCCGCGGACGAGCCTCCTATTTCCAAGAGCCACCTCCTTACTTGGAGCTCGTGTACTTGGTCACCGCCTTCGTGCCCTCGCTCACCGCGTGCTTGGCCAGCTCGCCAGGCAGCAAGAGCCGCACAGCGGTCTGGATCTCGCGGGACGTGATGGTCGAGCGCTTGTTGTAGTGCGCCAGGCGAGAAGCCTCGGCCGCAATGCGCTCGAAAATGTCGTTCACGAAGCTGTTCATGATGCTCATCGCCTTCGAAGAGATGCCCGTGTCAGGGTGCACCTGCTTCAGCACCTTGTAGATGTAGATGGCATAGCTCTCCTTCCTCTTGCGCTTCTTCTTCTTGTCGCCCTTCGAAATGTTCTTCTGCGCCTTGCCAGCCTTCTTGGCGGCTTTCCCGCTAGTCTTGGGCGGCATCACGAACAAACAGGCAGGCAGGCAGGCAGGCAGGCAGGCAGGCAGGCACGCGCAGTCAGTCAGTCAGTCAGGCGCTCCGCTCCAGTCAGCGTCTCCCCACACAGTGGCACCCGCCGCACGCCGCCGCCGCACCTTTACCAGCTCGCCCTGCTGCGGCCGCCGACCAATGGGGCGCGCGCGCAACCGGCCGCCGCACCCGAGCCCATAAAGGACCCCCACCCCGCCGGCGCCGGCACGCACTCCGCTGCTCGACTCGCTGCGGCTCGCACCGTTTGGGGCGTTGTGCTTTTTCTTTCTCGCTTCTTTCCAAACTAGCCCATCGCCATGTCCGGACGCGGAAAGGGAGGCAAAGTCAAGGGCAAGTCAAAGTCCCGCTCAAGCAGGGCTGGGCTCCAGTTCCCGGTCGGCAGAATCCACCGCCTCCTGCGCAAGGGAAACTACGCCGAGCGCGTCGGCGCCGGGGCGCCCGTCTACCTCGCCGCCGTCATGGAGTACCTCGCGGCTGAGGTGCTCGAGCTGGCCGGAAACGCGGCCCGCGACAACAAGAAGACGCGCATCATCCCGCGCCACCTGCAGCTCGCCATACGCAACGACGAGGAGCTCAACAAGCTCTTGTCGGGCGTCACCATCGCACAGGGAGGTGTCCTGCCCAACATCCAGGCCGTCCTGCTGCCAAAGAAGACCGAGAAGAAGGCCTAAAAGAGAGACAGCGCAATCGGCAACCGCCGCGTGCTCCCTTGGCACGCAGCGCGCCATTTGCCGCCTCGGCTCAAAAAACAAAACACAATCGGCCCTTTTCAGGGCCACCACACAAACCTACGTCCAAAGCAGAATTCCAGTCGTTCGTCGCACCACTTTTCTCTCTCTCTCTCTCTCTCTCTCTCTCTCTCTCTCTCTCTCTCTGTGTACGGTTTTTTTTTCCTTCTTACACACACAGGCGCCGCCATCTTGTACACACGTACTTGGCCACCTCCTCCACTCAACTCCACGCACGCACAGTCTCGCGACCATTAACCAGCACACGTGGCGCACAACAACACACCTCAAAAATAACCCCTCGGCGCTCAGCCGCGCCGCAACACACAGCCCATCCACCGACAAGAAGCATACAAGCAAAGAGGGAGGGGAAGGAAGGAAGGAAGGAAGGAGCTCACACAACGCAAGGGCACGCTTCCTTCCCTCCCAACCGCACCGCACACCACGTCAAAAAAAACTCCAAACAAAACTAAAAGGCCAAGTAGACTAAAAAGGAAAAGAAAAACCAGCAACACAGACTCTTTCGCACTTTTCAACTTCCGAACACTGTGGTGGCCCTGAAAAGGGCCGTTTTTCAATCTATCTCTCTTTCCTTCCTTCGGTCTCACACCGCCTAACCGCCGAAACCGTACAGGGTGCGCCCCTGCCTCTTCAGGGCGTACACCACGTCCATGGCCGTCACAGTCTTGCGCTTGGCGTGCTCAGTGTACGTCACCGCGTCGCGGATCACGTTCTCCAGGAACACCTTCAGCACTCCGCGCGTCTCCTCGTAGATCAGACCAGAGATGCGCTTCACGCCGCCCCTGCGCGCCAGGCGGCGGATCGCGGGCTTCGTGATGCCCTGGATGTTGTCGCGCAACACCTTGCGGTGCCGCTTGGCGCCACCCTTGCCGAGCCCCTTTCCTCCCTTGCCGCGGCCTGTCATTCTTCTTCTTCAAGCGTCTCAACCACAATAATATAAAAAACAGAAAGCAAGGCAAGCTCCTCACCCGGCGCTAGCGAGTCGGCTACGGTTGTGGCGCCCAGCGCGCGCGCCGCCCCCCTATATAGACTCTGGGGCCCCGCGGCCCGCCCTCCCCTCCCCCCACCACCGCGCACCGAGGGCATATAAGCGCAGCACCCGGGGCGCGCGGGCCCGTTGTCAAGGCAGCACCGGACGCCGTCGCGCACGCATATCCTCCACGCCGCATCCGCATCCGCAGTAGCCATGGCCCGGACAAAGCAAACGGCCCGCAAGTCCACCGGCGGAAAGGCGCCGCGCAAACAGCTCGCCACCAAGGCGGCGAGGAAGAGCGCGCCCGCCACCGGCGGCGTCAAGAAGCCCCACCGCTACAGGCCGGGCACCGTCGCCCTGCGAGAAATCAGGCGCTACCAGAAGAGCACAGAGCTGCTCATCCGCAAGCTGCCATTCCAGCGCCTAGTGCGCGAGATCGCCCAGGACTTCAAGACCGACCTGCGCTTCCAGAGCTCCGCAGTCATGGCCCTGCAGGAGGCCAGCGAGGCCTACCTCGTCGGCCTCTTCGAAGACACCAACCTGTGCGCAATCCACGCCAAGCGAGTCACCATCATGCCCAAGGACATCCAGCTCGCGCGCCGCATCCGCGGCGAGCGCGCCTAAACCCGCACACCGCCAAACAAACAAAACGGCCCTTTTCAGGGCCACTAACGTCTCTCCGTCGCGAGCAAAACTTTGTCGGTCGCAACGACTAGTTCCCCACTCACTCTCCAGTCCAGTCGTCCCACCCCCGGCCCGGCCCGGCGCCGCCGTTTCCAAAAAAAAGAAAAAAGCACCGCACCGGCCGAACCAAGTCGCAAGCGTCAATAGCGCCACCCACACAGGCCACGGCACAAAACGTGACGCCCGGAAAGCAAAGCAAAGCAAAAAAGACTATTCCAAAACCACCACCAAGACAAACAAACAAACAAACGCGGCGCAAAATAAATAGGTAAAAAATAATAAAAGTAAAATACACTTTGTGTAACACCAACCGCGGCGCCGCCGCCCACGCCCGCCAACGACCCCACAATCCAACCACCATCCACACATGAAACAAACAAACGCCAGCAAGCAAGACAGACAGACAGACAACAAGGCAACCGACCGACCACGACACGACACGACAATCAACACCTTCCCGACGTGCTTTGATGGCCCTGAGAAGGGCCGTTTTTGTTTTTGTCCGGGACCGCGCGACAGCCTCTGGTTGCGCGCCGGCCTCCAGGCGACGGTGTCAACCGCCAACCCTTCCCTGCCCTTTTTACTTCTTCTTCTTGGGCGAAGCCTTCGCCTTAGACGGCGTCGCCGTCGCCTTCTTCGGGCGCGGCGCCTTCGGCTTCTTCGTCGGAACCTTGGCGGCCTTCTTCGCCTTCGACGGCGACTTGGCCTTGGCCGGCTTGGCCGCAGCCGCCTTCTTCGCACCCGCGGGAGCGGCCGACGCCGCAGACGCCTTCTTGGCGGCGCCCGCCTTCCGACCGGTCGCCGCCTTCACGCCGCCAGCCTTCTTTGCGCCGGCCGCACGGGCCCCCTTCTTCTCCTTGCTGGCCGGAGCGGCGCGCTTCTTCTTCGCACCACCGCCGCCACCACGAGCCTTGCCGCCCTCGGCCGCCCCGCCGCCGGCGCCGGCAAGCTTGAAAGAGCCCGACGCGCCCTTCCCCTTCGTCTGCACCAGCTCGCCAGCCACGACGGCCGACTTGAGGTACTTCTTGATAAAGGGCGCCAGCTTCTCCGCGTCCAGCTTGTAGTGCGCGGCAATGTACTTCTTGATCGCCTGCAGCGACGACCCGCCGCGCTCCTTCAGACTCTTGATGGCGGCCGTCACCATCTCAGAGGTGCGCGGGTGCGCAGGCTTGGCGCGCGGCTTCTTCGCAGACGACGCAGACTTGGCCTTCTTCGTAGTGCCGGTGGCGGCGGGTGCCGCGGCAGTCTCGTTCGTAGCCGCCTGGTCTGCCATCTTTTGCCTGTTCTCTTTTCTTTTTTCCCCTTGCTTTCGCTTCCTTCTCTCCTTCGACGACGCACAACAGCGAGGGGCGCGCAGCAGAGAATAGCCGCGCACGCGCCTGGCCCAGCCAGTGTCGCGGGCGGGCGCGGACGGCCGAGAGAGCGGCCGCCACTCGGCGCGCCGCCGCGCCGCCGCGCCGCGCCTCCCGCGCTTGCTACCGCCCAACGTCCGACAGCCTGCGCGGAGCAGCCCCCAACCTGCGCCGCAACCACCCGCGCCATTCAAACCACCGAGGATGGGGCTACACACACCGACACCACGGTCGCCAACCAGTCGCCGCGGCGGCGCCGCAAACCACGGCCAAACTGCAGCCACCGCGCGCCACAGCCTGGGTCGGCCCGCCGAGAATCGCCGCCCCCGCCCAAATGCCGCCCCCACAGCCCCAGCCGACGACCCGCCACAATGGCCAAACCTTCGTCAAAACTCCCACACCGTCGCCGCGGCAGCCCGGCCACCGCGGCCGGCGCCACAGCCACACGAGCCGAGTCGTGCGGCGATGACGGCCGTGCACAAACGCACCTCCGCCGCCCCATCGCCTTCCGCCGTTTTCCCGATCGGCCCGCAGCCGTCGGGCCACGGCCGCGGGCCGTCCTCCTCCTCTCGCCTCGCCCGCCAACACCCACAGCCCTTCCAACACATTTTTTTTTTCTTTTTTCTTTTTTTTTTTCTACTTTTTTACGATCGCCGCCTGCGCAACATGGCACCGGCCGACGGAGCGCCAACCCCCCCGCCACAGGCGAAAACAAGACAACGATAAACAAACAAACAAAATAAATTACCAGCCAGCCCCAACTACAGACACACCGAATCTGCCCTCACAGCCGACCTTACACGCCTCAACGTCAAAACAAAGGTGGTTTCTTTCTTTCAACGGTTACCTTACCTTAGGTTACGTCAGGTTAGGCTAAGAAGGCGTCAGGGTTAGGTTAAGCGTTGACGTGACGTCACGTCTTAACGTAGGCGTTAAGCTAAGGTTGCGGTCACGTACGTTAGGTTAAGGCGACTTGGGGGTTGGCCTAAGGGCTTACGTTAGGTTACGTTAGTTTAGGTGGCTGCGTTAACGGCTTAAAGAAGTTTAGGAGGTTAAGGCGTCGAGGCGGCCGCACCCCCTTAGCTGCTGCGGCTCGGCCACGCCACGCCACGCCACGCCACGCTTTGGGGTTTCATAAGGTCGCGCGGCGGGTCGTCGGCACGCCGCAAAGGACAAAACTGCAAGACGACGTCGAAAAACAAACAACAGGTAAAAAATAAATAAGTAAAAATAAACGACGCCGACAGGCGGGGATCAGCAGAACGAGCAGATTCCGGAGAGCGAACGAGACACACACGCACGCACGCACACACACACACACACACACAAACCCCCCCGAGCCGAGAGAGCACAGCACCACCACGTGTCGGCCTCCGCTCACCCGACTCGGCTGGGCTGGGCTGGGCTGGCGGCCGGGCCGGATGCACGTGCACGTACACGTACGGCTACAGCCACTACCCGTACACAGCCGCTCTTCACGCAACACCAGCCAAATGGCGCGCCCGCGGCTCGTCGCGGTCGCAACGCCACGCCGGCACACTTTCGGCACCACCGTCTTCGCGCGCACCGCAAACAAAAACGCAGCCGACACACACAGAAAAAAAAAAAAAACAACACAGAGCGCGAGAGACGGGCGGCGGCGCACCTTTCGCCAGCCGGCAGGCAATCGACTCGCCCAGTACGACAAACGTGCACGCCACCCCACCCACCAACCAACCAGTCGTCGTCGTCGTCGTCGTCCCGAAATCAAACAAACTCTCAAAAGGCACAGCCCCTGCTGCCAACGGACGCAGGCGCCACGCAGCTCCCTTCCCGCCACACTCGATTCGCAGCGCAACTCACCCGGCACACCGTCAAACGACGGGCTGGGCTCGCCGCATCGCCGCAACCTACACACCTTCCCCGCCACGACGCACAGCCCCACCAGACGCCCGTGCCGCAACGACACTACCGCACTACTCCTCTCGCCCTTGCCATACACGACACAACACGCCAAAAAATGAAAATCCAAATACAAACAAAAACACCGCCCCCACGACCCAAACACATGCACGGCGCGCCAACACACGCGAGGCAAGGCACGCAGCAAACGGCGTCCCCTCCGCGTCGCGCCATCAACCTACACACACAAGGCAACACCAACAACAAACAGCCAGCCAGCCAGCCAGCCAGCCAGCCCCACTCTCACGCCGCAAAAACAGAAAACACACCGAAACCGCCAAACGCCGCACATTCGCGCTTCGCACTCACCACACACCTCTCGGCATCCGTTTCGCACACAACGACGCGACGCACAATACATCATCACGGGCTACGCACGCACACCGCGACCCACTTTTTTACGACGCCCTCGCCAGAGCACACGTGCCCACGCCCACACACAGTCGACACAACGACGCAGCGCGCAGCAGACGCGGCCGCAACACATACCTCCCCGACGACGCGCCAACACCGCCAGCCACTGCTCACTCGCCCAAGCAACCCGTGCACACAACTGCCACACGCGTCCACCACGCCGCCGCCAACCACCCGCCCGCCAGGGGGCGCTCACGTCCGCGACAACAGCGCGGCACCGCCGGACCGGGCCGAACCGAGCCGAGCCGCCGCCTCCTCTCCACTCGGCACGCCACGTCCTGCTTGCAAAACACATGGCTCGTCCCTCTGTACACACAACGCGCCTGCCTGCGGTCGCCGCCGGCATCTATCTACCTGCGCATCGGAGCCAGGCCGGCAAGCCCACACTTAAATAATGCACTTCACCAGCCAAACAAACCCACTCTTCCTTTCTTTGCACAGCGCATGCAACAGCAGCCCCAGGAGCCGGGCCCGCCGCCAGCGTCTCCTCCTCCTCTGGGCACAGCCAGCCAGCCGTTCCCACCGCCCCGCCCCTGCTCTGCAGAACAAGAAAAAACGAAAAAGTACCAACACACGCACCCAAAGCGTAAGCCAGACAAGACCAGCCTCTCCAAGGCCACACACACGCAAAAAAACAAAAAAAAACAAAAACACTACAACAAAATAAAATAAAATGAAAAAGAAAAAGCAAGCTGTCGCCTCGCCCCCGCCCGTCCCCCCACCCCACCACATTCGCCCCCTCCGCTTGTTTTCCTTTCTACAATTTCCCTCTTTTCCACCCAATATCCCGCCGCGGTTTGCGGGCACCGGCCGATTTTGCGCCCGCCCACATGTGTGCCTACTCCCCACCACCATTCCCTCCGCAGCCCGCAGCCCGCAGCCCGCAGCCCGCAGCCCGCTTTTCCCCCCTCCCTGCCCACACCACACCACACCACACCACACCACACCACACCACACCACACCACACCACACCACACCGACGGTGCTGACGTCGACACGCACCCAAGACAGGGGCCACGACCGTCTTTTTTCCTGGGCCCATCCCCGCACCGCACCTCCTTCCAATCATCAACGCTGTGGCGCCTGTGTCCGCGCGAGACGCGTGCGCGCCGCCTCTCTCAACATCCGTCCGCCGGCCGGCCCGTTTTTCGGCCCCCAGGCCATCCGTCAACCACCACTGCCCCTGCCCGCCCCGCACCACACCACACACCGCTGCTTGCCCCGGCCGTTGCCACCAAAGGCGCCAACCGCAGCCCGCGCGCGCCAGAAAGAGATGGCAAAACTACAGGGACCCAGCCGACCGACGAAAATCAGAGCAATTGGCCGGGAGGATCAAAAAGAGAGCTCCGAAAACCACCGTAGCGAGGCGTGGGAGGAAACGTTACGAGAAGCAGGAAGGGACCAGGAAAAATTCTGGAAATTTCTTAAAACTCGTAAACTAGACACGAAACATCTACATCTACATGGGGAAGGAACGACCCCACAGACCGAGCTGAAGCACTGGCGGATTCACTAGAAAGGCAATTCCAAGCACCAGAAGCGGTAGATGACGAAACTGATGACCACCAGGAAATGGTACTCAGAAGGGTAAAACCGCATCCTAAGTGCCCCGATCAGAACATCTTTCACAATCCAATAAACGCAGAAACCCCGTATCTTATCACATCACAAACATACACACATCCTAAGAAGGCATCAGGCCCAGATTCCATCAAACCGCAACTACTACATCACCTACCTCCAGCAACTATCAATTATCTATCTAACATCAATATATAATGCTTGCTTCAGACTAAACTACTTGGAAACAGGCCCGAGTCATCACATTACCAAAGCCAAACAAGGACTTATTATTTCCGCAAAACTATAGGCCAACTTCCTTGGAAAGGTTCTCGGAAAGCTCATTCAAACTGAACTGAAGAAATTCAATTCTTAAAGGATAACAACATAATCATCCCACAACAATTCCGATTCCGCGAAGAACACAGCACCACCCACCAGGTGACCAGACTAGTCGAGCACATATGTCAGGCCAGAAACATTAGACACAGTACTGGAGCAGTCCTGCTTGACATTGGAAAAGCATTCGGATAACGCCTTATCTACAAGCTCCACCAGTACAACTGCCCCATCCACATTATTGCTTCTTTTCTCCGCAACAGAGCATTCTATGTCCATGTACCAGGAGCGGCAAGTAACACTAGATCCATAGAGGCTGGAGTCCCGCAAGGCTCAGTGCTGGGGCCCATTCTCTACTCAATATACACAAACAAACAGCTGGGAGGACACTTGTCACTATTTGCAGACGACACTGCAGTCTACCGCAGCAGTTCTAACCTGCAATATAGAGTCACAAAAATAGAGCAACACCTACAATCCATCCAGAAATGGGCTAACCAAAAAAACAATAAACGCGGAGAAAACCCAAGCAATACAATACGATTCACATTCAAAAAGAATACCTCCTAACCTGCATATACGCCTCAGAAATAACAATCTTCCATGGTCAGGCACAATAAAGTATCTAGGCATCAAGCTGGACAAGAGGTTGACATTTAGAGACCATGTTACACACGTTTGT
>NW_026062576.1:110000-112500 GCF_023897955.1 Schistocerca gregaria | reverse complement strand
GTGCAGGGTGCGCCGCAGCGTAGCTGCGCCGCCTGCCGAGCCCGTCGGCTGGCGCTCCTGCCACTCGGCGCCCCCCACCAGCCGCCTGTTGCGCGTGCGCCCACGCAGCGCGCGGCCAACACGCCGGGCGGCCCCCCTTCACCGGCCGGGAACAGTCCCACCAAGCCACCGCCGCGTATCGCTTCATACCCACATGGGCCTAGTCACGTGTGTGGATGTGGCGGGTACCGCTGAAACAACCGGTTAATAGCTGTACCGATCGTCGCCATCACAGATTCACCTCCAGCGTGAACAACCGCTCAACAACGGATTTCCAGTTCATTTGCGTATCTTGGGCAGTAAACGTAGATGTCCACCTACATTTGCGAATTCAACAATTCTTGCATGCCAGGATGTCATGTGTCACGACACGCTACATCAGACCACATACACACTGCGACATGTGCAGAAGAGAACACGTGGAAGGTGGCCCGCGCACGTATGCGATGTCCCTTCCGCGATCCACTGTCAACCGGCATCTGCGGCATGTCCCAGATATGGAACGCGGTCCACCAGGGTAGCACTTTGTGTGAGGCAATACGACAAAGTCGGAATACACGCGTCACTACATCACACGGCTCACGCTGACCTGACCTGACTCACCGCACCACCACCCCCAGCGACCCAGGGTGACATACAATGCGTTCGTACGTTCCTCCCACACGCCTCTACGGCGTACCACAGTGCAACCTAGCTGTTATTGGGAGACGAGACAAGTAGCATCGAGCACAACATATGGAAATTGAGATTCGACACCGTTGGGCACAGCCAGCGTACGGTCACACGTATCACACTACTTCACTCTGTACGTAACTACCGATGATCGGTACAGCGTGTGGGTTACGCGTACGACATCAGCGGACAATGGACACAGACCATACCACGACGTACACTGAGGGCGTCGACATCTGAACGCAACTGAACAGCTGCGAGGCTCATTTAACACTCAAACGCCAGACCGACCAGCTTGAGAGGACGGAGACACAAAGAGAGGGGCAGAGGGGGGGGGGGGGGGGGCGATATAGTCCTATTGCAGTACAATTGACAGTGGATAGCGGGAATATGTGGAAAGTAAGCAACACTCGCAAGACATCTACATGAGGATAACAACGACACCAGAGATTCCGAGCAGTGAACTATGTTAGGCAAAGGGACAACGTGGGTTAGGTTAAGGGACAACGTGGGTTAGGTTAAGGGACAACGTGGGTTAGGTTAAGGGACAACGTGGGTTAGGTTAAGGGACAACGTGGGTTAGGTTAAGGGACAACGTGGGTTAGGTTAAGGGACAACGTGGGTTAGGTTAAGGGACAACGTGGGTTAGGTTAAGGGACAACGTGGGTTAGGTTAAGGGACAACGTGGGTTAGGTTAAGGGACAACGTGGGTTAGGTTAAGGGACAACGTGGGTTAGGTTAAGGGACAACGTGGGTTAGGTTAAGGGACAACGTGGGTTAGGTTAAGGGACAACGTGGGTTAGGTTAAGGGACAACGTGGGTTAGGTTAAGGGACAACGTGGGTTAGGTTAAGGGACAACGTGGGTTAGGTTAAGGGACAACGTGGGTTAGGTTAAGGGACAACGTGGGTTAGGTTAAGGGACAACGTGGGTTAGGTTAAGGGACAACGTGGGTTAGGTTAAGGGACAACGTGGGTTACGTTAAGGGACAACGTGGGTTACGTTAAGGGACAACGTGGGTTACGTTAAGGGACAACGTGGGTTACGTTAAGGGACAACGTGGGTTACGTTAAGGGACAACGTGGGTTACGTTAAGGGACAACGTGGGTTACGTTAAGGGACAACGTGGGTTAGGTTAAGGGACAACGTGGGTTAGGTTAAGGGACAACGTGGGTTAGGTTAAGGGACAACGTGGGTTAGGTTAAGGGACAACGTGGGTTAGGTTAAGGGACAACGTGGGTTAGGTTAAGGGACAACGTGGGTTAGGTTAAGGGACAACGTGGGTTAGGTTAAGGGACAACGTGGGTTAGGTTAAGGGACAACGTGGGTTAGGTTAAGGGACAACGTGGGTTAGGTTAAGGGACAACGTGGGTTAGGTTAAGGGACAACGTGGGTTAGGTTAAGGGACAACGTGGGTTAGGTTAAGGGACAACGTGGGTTAGGTTAAGGGACAACGTGGGTTAGGTTAAGGGACAACGTGGGTTACGTTAAGGGACAACGTGGGTTACGTTAAGGGACAACGTGGGTTACGTTAAGGGACAACGTGGGTTACGTTAAGGGACAACGTGGGTTACGTTAAGGGACAACGTGGGTTACGTTAAGGGACAACGTGGGTTAGGTTAAGGGACAACGTGGGTTAGGTTAAGGGACAACGTGGGTTAGGTTAAGGGACAACGTGGGTTAGGTTAAGGGACAACGTGGGTTAGGTTAAGGGACAACGTGGGTTAGGTTAAGGGACAAATTGAGTTAGGTTAAGGGACAAATTGAGTTAGGTTAAGGGACAAATTGAG
>NW_026062576.1:97500-100000 GCF_023897955.1 Schistocerca gregaria | reverse complement strand
GCGTGCAGGGTGCGCCGCAGCGTAGCTGCGCCGCCTGCCGAGCCCGTCGGCTGGCGCTCCTGCCACTCGGCGCCCCCCACCAGCCGCCTGTTGCGCGTGCGCCCACGCAGCGCGCGGCCAACACGCCGGGCGGCCCCCCTTCACCGGCCGGGAACAGTCCCACCAAGCCACCGCCGCGTATCGCTTCATACCCACATGGGCCTAGTCACGTGTGTGGATGTGGCGGGTACCGCTGAAACAACCGGTTAATAGCTGTACCGATCGTCGCCATCACAGATTCACCTCCAGCGTGAACAACCGCTCAACAACGGATTTCCAGTTCATTTGCGTATCTTGGGCAGTAAACGTAGATGTCCACCTACATTTGCGAATTCAACAATTCTTGCATGCCAGGATGTCATGTGTCACGACACGCTACATCAGACCACATACACACTGCGACATGTGCAGAAGAGAACACGTGGAAGGTGGCCCGCGCACGTATGCGATGTCCCTTCCGCGATCCACTGTCAACCGGCATCTGCGGCATGTCCCAGATATGGAACGCGGTCCACCAGGGTAGCACTTTGTGTGAGGCAATACGACAAAGTCGGAATACACGCGTCACTACATCACACGGCTCACGCTGACCTGACCTGACTCACCGCACCACCACCCCCAGCGACCCAGGGTGACATACAATGCGTTCGTACGTTCCTCCCACACGCCTCTACGGCGTACCACAGTGCAACCTAGCTGTTATTGGGAGACGAGACAAGTAGCATCGAGCACAACATATGGAAATTGAGATTCGACACCGTTGGGCACAGCCAGCGTACGGTCACACGTATCACACTACTTCACTCTGTACGTAACTACCGATGATCGGTACAGCGTGTGGGTTACGCGTACGACATCAGCGGACAATGGACACAGACCATACCACGACGTACACTGAGGGCGTCGACATCTGAACGCAACTGAACAGCTGCGAGGCTCATTTAACACTCAAACGCCAGACCGACCAGCTTGAGAGGACGGAGACACAAAGAGAGGGGCAGAGGGGGGGGGGGGGGGGGGGGCGATATAGTCCTATTGCAGTACAATTGACAGTGGATAGCGGGAATATGTGGAAAGTAAGCAACACTCGCAAGACATCTACATGAGGATAACAACGACACCAGAGATTCCGAGCAGTGAACTATGTTAGGCAAAGGGACAACGTGGGTTAGGTTAAGGGACAACGTGGGTTAGGTTAAGGGACAACGTGGGTTAGGTTAAGGGACAACGTGGGTTAGGTTAAGGGACAACGTGGGTTAGGTTAAGGGACAACGTGGGTTAGGTTAAGGGACAACGTGGGTTAGGTTAAGGGACAACGTGGGTTAGGTTAAGGGACAACGTGGGTTAGGTTAAGGGACAACGTGGGTTAGGTTAAGGGACAACGTGGGTTAGGTTAAGGGACAACGTGGGTTAGGTTAAGGGACAACGTGGGTTAGGTTAAGGGACAACGTGGGTTAGGTTAAGGGACAACGTGGGTTAGGTTAAGGGACAACGTGGGTTAGGTTAAGGGACAACGTGGGTTAGGTTAAGGGACAACGTGGGTTAGGTTAAGGGACAACGTGGGTTAGGTTAAGGGACAACGTGGGTTAGGTTAAGGGACAACGTGGGTTAGGTTAAGGGACAACGTGGGTTACGTTAAGGGACAACGTGGGTTACGTTAAGGGACAACGTGGGTTACGTTAAGGGACAACGTGGGTTACGTTAAGGGACAACGTGGGTTAGGTTAAGGGACAACGTGGGTTAGGTTAAGGGACAACGTGGGTTAGGTTAAGGGACAACGTGGGTTAGGTTAAGGGACAACGTGGGTTAGGTTAAGGGACAACGTGGGTTAGGTTAAGGGACAACGTGGGTTAGGTTAAGGGACAACGTGGGTTAGGTTAAGGGACAACGTGGGTTAGGTTAAGGGACAACGTGGGTTAGGTTAAGGGACAACGTGGGTTAGGTTAAGGGACAACGTGGGTTAGGTTAAGGGACAACGTGGGTTAGGTTAAGGGACAACGTGGGTTAGGTTAAGGGACAACGTGGGTTAGGTTAAGGGACAACGTGGGTTAGGTTAAGGGACAACGTGGGTTAGGTTAAGGGACAACGTGGGTTAGGTTAAGGGACAACGTGGGTTAGGTTAAGGGACAACGTGGGTTAGGTTAAGGGACAACGTGGGTTACGTTAAGGGACAACGTGGGTTACGTTAAGGGACAACGTGGGTTACGTTAAGGGACAACGTGGGTTACGTTAAGGGACAACGTGGGTTACGTTAAGGGACAACGTGGGTTACGTTAAGGGACAACGTGGGTTAGGTTAAGGGACAACGTGGGTTAGGTTAAGGGACAACGTGGGTTAGGTTAAGGGACAACGTGGGTTAGGTTAAGGGACAACGTGGGTTAGGTTAAGGGACAACGTGGGTTAGGTTAAGGGACAACGTGGGTTAGGTTAAGGGACAAATTGAGTTAGGTTAAGGGACAAA
>NW_026062576.1:80000-87500 GCF_023897955.1 Schistocerca gregaria | reverse complement strand
GCTGCGCCGCCTGCCGAGCCCGTCGGCTGGCGCTCCTGCCACTCGGCGCCCCCCACCAGCCGCCTGTTGCGCGTGCGCCCACGCAGCGCGCGGCCAACACGCCGGGCGGCCCCCCTTCACCGGCCGGGAACAGTCCCACCAAGCCACCGCCGCGTATCGCTTCATACCCACATGGGCCTAGTCACGTGTGTGGATGTGGCGGGTACCGCTGAAACAACCGGTTAATAGCTGTACCGATCGTCGCCATCACAGATTCACCTCCAGCGTGAACAACCGCTCAACAACGGATTTCCAGTTCATTTGCGTATCTTGGGCAGTAAACGTAGATGTCCACCTACATTTGCGAATTCAACAATTCTTGCATGCCAGGATGTCATGTGTCACGACACGCTACATCAGACCACATACACACTGCGACATGTGCAGAAGAGAACACGTGGAAGGTGGCCCGCGCACGTATGCGATGTCCCTTCCGCGATCCACTGTCAACCGGCATCTGCGGCATGTCCCAGATATGGAACGCGGTCCACCAGGGTAGCACTTTGTGTGAGGCAATACGACAAAGTCGGAATACACGCGTCACTACATCACACGGCTCACGCTGACCTGACCTGACTCACCGCACCACCACCCCCAGCGACCCAGGGTGACATACAATGCGTTCGTACGTTCCTCCCACACGCCTCTACGGCGTACCACAGTGCAACCTAGCTGTTATTGGGAGACGAGACAAGTAGCATCGAGCACAACATATGGAAATTGAGATTCGACACCGTTGGGCACAGCCAGCGTACGGTCACACGTATCACACTACTTCACTCTGTACGTAACTACCGATGATCGGTACAGCGTGTGGGTTACGCGTACGACATCAGCGGACAATGGACACAGACCATACCACGACGTACACTGAGGGCGTCGACATCTGAACGCAACTGAACAGCTGCGAGGCTCATTTAACACTCAAACGCCAGACCGACCAGCTTGAGAGGACGGAGACACAAAGAGAGGGGCAGAGGGGGGGGGGGGGGGCGATATAGTCCTATTGCAGTACAATTGACAGTGGATAGCGGGAATATGTGGAAAGTAAGCAACACTCGCAAGACATCTACATGAGGATAACAACGACACCAGAGATTCCGAGCAGTGAACTATGTTAGGCAAAGGGACAACGTGGGTTAGGTTAAGGGACAACGTGGGTTAGGTTAAGGGACAACGTGGGTTAGGTTAAGGGACAACGTGGGTTAGGTTAAGGGACAACGTGGGTTAGGTTAAGGGACAACGTGGGTTAGGTTAAGGGACAACGTGGGTTAGGTTAAGGGACAACGTGGGTTAGGTTAAGGGACAACGTGGGTTAGGTTAAGGGACAACGTGGGTTAGGTTAAGGGACAACGTGGGTTAGGTTAAGGGACAACGTGGGTTAGGTTAAGGGACAACGTGGGTTAGGTTAAGGGACAACGTGGGTTAGGTTAAGGGACAACGTGGGTTAGGTTAAGGGACAACGTGGGTTAGGTTAAGGGACAACGTGGGTTAGGTTAAGGGACAACGTGGGTTACGTTAAGGGACAACGTGGGTTACGTTAAGGGACAACGTGGGTTACGTTAAGGGACAACGTGGGTTACGTTAAGGGACAACGTGGGTTACGTTAAGGGACAACGTGGGTTAGGTTAAGGGACAACGTGGGTTAGGTTAAGGGACAACGTGGGTTAGGTTAAGGGACAACGTGGGTTAGGTTAAGGGACAACGTGGGTTAGGTTAAGGGACAACGTGGGTTAGGTTAAGGGACAACGTGGGTTAGGTTAAGGGACAACGTGGGTTAGGTTAAGGGACAACGTGGGTTAGGTTAAGGGACAACGTGGGTTAGGTTAAGGGACAACGTGGGTTAGGTTAAGGGACAACGTGGGTTAGGTTAAGGGACAACGTGGGTTAGGTTAAGGGACAACGTGGGTTAGGTTAAGGGACAACGTGGGTTAGGTTAAGGGACAACGTGGGTTAGGTTAAGGGACAACGTGGGTTAGGTTAAGGGACAACGTGGGTTAGGTTAAGGGACAACGTGGGTTACGTTAAGGGACAACGTGGGTTACGTTAAGGGACAACGTGGGTTACGTTAAGGGACAACGTGGGTTACGTTAAGGGACAACGTGGGTTACGTTAAGGGACAACGTGGGTTACGTTAAGGGACAACGTGGGTTACGTTAAGGGACAACGTGGGTTAGGTTAAGGGACAACGTGGGTTAGGTTAAGGGACAACGTGGGTTAGGTTAAGGGACAACGTGGGTTAGGTTAAGGGACAACGTGGGTTAGGTTAAGGGACAACGTGGGTTAGGTTAAGGGACAACGTGGGTTAGGTTAAGGGACAAATTGAGTTAGGTTAAGGGACAAATTGAGTTAGGTTAAGGGACAAATTGAGTTAGGTTAAGGGACAAATTGAGTTAGGTTAAGGGACAAATTGAGTTAGGTTAAGGGACAAATTGAGTTAGGTTAAGGGACAAATTGAGTTAGGTTAAGGGACAAATTGAGTTAGGTTAAGGGACAAATTGAGTTAGGTTAAGGGACAAATTGAGTTAGGTTAAGGGACAAATTGAGTTAGGTTAAGGGACAAATTGAGTTAGGTTAAGGGACAAATTGAGTTAGGTTAAGGGACAAATTGAGTTAGGTTAAGGGACAAATTGAGTTAGGTTAAGGGATAATCTGGTACAACCACAGTTAGGTTAAGCGATAATCTGGTACAGCCACAGTTAGGTTAAGCGATAATCTGGTACAGCCACAGTTAGGTTAAGCGATAATCTGGTACAGCCACAGTTAGGTTAAGCGATAATCTGGTACAGCCACAGTTAGGTTAAGCGATAATCTGGTACAGCCACAGTTAGGTTAAGCGATAATCTGGTACAGCCACAGTTAGGTTAAGCGATAATCTGGTACAGCCACAGTTAGGTTAAGCGATAATCTGGTACAGCCACAGTTAGGTTAAGCGATAATCTGGTACAGCCACAGTTAGGTTAAGCGATAATCTGGTACAGCCACAGTTAGGTTAAGCGATAATCTGGTACAGCCACAGTTAGGTTAAGCGATAATCTGGTACAGCCACAGTTAGGTTAAGCGATAATCTGGTACAGCCACAGTTAGGTTAAGCGATAATCTGGTACAGCCACAGTTAGGTTAAGCGATAATCTGGTACAGCCACAGTTAGGTTAAGCGATAATCTGGTACAGCCACAGTTAGGTTAAGCGATAAAGTTGGTTAAATTCGGTATTGTGTGGGAAGGGGGCAGAGAGAGAGTGGGGGGGGGGGTGGATAGTTGTGGCAGTACGCGGATGCCTGAGTCACCGTCAGATATGTCACGTCGGTTCGATGCTTGTAGCAAGAGGCTGGCGGGTCTGTGTCTCTCACTTCTGCAATTTTTCATGTGGTATAACACGAGGGCGGGGGGGTGATATTTGGTGCCCCTCTGTGTAGGATGTGTGTTGGTGGTGTTGGTTTATCTGAGCAATGGTAGTTGTCGGAGGAGTGGGGTATTGTGCTTTTATAGGTGGACCTACTGCTCTGGTTATCATAGTGTCGACGGTGCAATGTGGCAGAGAGGATGCACTCGACATTGTCGCATTCCAGATGTTTACGTATTGTGTGTCTCCGTTGCAGGCCGAGAGTGGTGCATGTTCGAGTGTGTGGCTGACGTGCGATTCACGTTGTGTGCCCAGTCTTACAGCACGTATAGGGACATTCGCATAAATCATCTATATGTGGCCTTGCATCATTTACTAAGCAGTGCCGTGAGACGACCGAACTATTAGGAAAGTACTGATGTACCGCATAATGTTTACCTTCCACCACACGGCGAGTATCGACTCTGCCCAGCGTTGCCACCGCAGGCAGCGGTCACCGTCACCATTGTGCGGCGGAACGGAACATCTATATCCTCAGAGGGGCACTCTTTGCCGCCGGGCGTCAGGTCTCGCGGCCTGCCGGCCAGCGCCCATGACGAACTTACTGCATGTATAGGGACATTCGCATGTATCATCTATCTATGTGGCCCTGCATCAATTACTAAGCAGTGCCGTGAGACGACTGAACTATTAGTAAAGTACTGATGAACAGCAGAATGTTTACCTTCCACAATGGGCGAGTGGTCGACTCTACCCCAGCGTCGCCACCGCAGGAAGCGGTCTTGGAAAAACTACCCCCACACCGTCACCATTGTGCGGGGGAACGGACCCTCTATATCCACAGAGGAGCACTCTTAGCCACCGGGCTTCAGGTCTCGCGACCTGCCGTCCAGTGCCCACGGGGAACCGCGTGGAGGTGGTGCCGCCGTAGCATCCGCTTACAATGGGCAATCAGCCGGCGCACGTTTCTCCTGCGGGTAGCAGGGTCCACAGCACTCGGCTCGGGCTAGCCAGGCCTTGCCCATCGTCGAGCCCGGAATTTCCGGGTTCTTGGCCTAGAGTCTGTCGCTACTTAGTCATCGTCAGCCCATGAGTCGTCATCTGAATCATTGCTGCTGGTCTCCGGAGTCGTGTCGGGGTCATGGAGCATTCCTGCTCTTTCCCTCACGAGTTCCAAAGCCCTCCGCTGCAAATATTGATCCAGAGCCTGTGCGGATATTGCAGACGCAAGAGTGTTGAGCGCCCTCCAGTGCTCTCTGCTCCGGAGTAGCGCTCTAACATCTCTGTTAGGGGGCAGTTGTTCCCGTACTTCAGCAAATTGTGGACAGTCCCACAGAGTGTGCTCCGGGGTTCCTTCCTCGCCACAGTCACAGTCTGTGGTTTCTCTTTTGCCAGTCCTACACAAGTAGGTGGAAAAGGGCCCATGTCCTGTCAAGAAATGCACCAATCCCCGTGAGGGTTTCAGAAACCGAAGTCTCATCCGCTCTCTCACGTTGGGGAAAAAGTGGTGCACGCGCCTGCTTGTGCGGAGCGCGTCCCACCTCTGCTGCCACTCGTCAAAGAGCCAGTTCCGGACTTCAGCAGCGCTGTCTGCCGGTCGGCCTAAGATGTTATTGACCCCATCCGGATTTCCCTTCCGGAGCCAATACAGCGCACCCCTTTCCCTGACCAGCAGGTCAAGTGGGGGGATTGCTGTGATGACTAGTAGCGCATCGGCGGAAGTCGTGCTGTATGCTCCAGTGAGACGCAACAGCGCTTGGCGCTGCAGCCTCCTCATCGCCGCCGCAGGTTTTCTCTGTCTCAGCCTATGAGCCCAGACACTCGACCCGTAAGCCGTGATGGCCACGAGAATGCTCGAGTGATATAGCCTTAATGTCTGCAATGGCAGATGGTATTGCTTGTTTGCAATACTGGCTATCTTGTGGAAGAGGGCCTGGCTTTTGCGACATACGATCTCGATATGCGCAGAGAACAGTCTGGACTCATCGAGGTGGATTCCCAGATACCTCGCCATGCGTGTTCGCCTGATAGCTCCATCGTTGGCACCGCCAGCAATTCGGAGTACAGGGCCACGTGCCAAACGGCCGCGCAGCAAGATATACACAGTCTTCTCAGCAGACAGCTTCAGCTTCACTTTGTGGCACCACTGCTGCAGGGCGTTGAGCGCTGCGTTGCAGTTTACTTCCAACATTGCCCGAGAGTCACCTTCTATCACTAGAAGGATATCATCGGCGTACGCTACTACGCCTCGCACTTGTCGCAGTTCTCCTAGTTCCGCCAACACAGGCTCGAGGCCTACATCCCAGAATATGGGACCGCAGACCGAGCCCTGTGGGCATCCCTTGGTGATCGACTTCTCAACCGCCCGCCCCGGGCACCGCAAAACCGCCCGCCGGTTACGGCAGTAGTCTAGCAGGCACCGGTACAGGGGCCCAGGACATTCCAACTTCCTTAGGCTGTCGAACAGTGCCGGCCACCATAGGTTGTCGAAAGCCCCAGCGATGTCAACCATTATCCCCGCAACGTACTTGGCTGTAGATGTGTCCACCAACAACATTGCCTTGTTTATAGCATCTTCTGTACACAGACCCCTCCTGAATCCATATTGGTCGGGACTGCGTCCCCTAAGTTCCCGGTGTTGCTCTAGCCGAAGGCATAGGAGCTTCTCCTGGAGCTTAGCCATGGAGTTCAAGAGACAGATGGGTCGGTATGATTTCGGCACTTCCGGATCCTTGTCCTCACCCTTTCTCAGAATGACCACTTCGGCCAACTTCCACGATTCTGGTACCCGTCCCTGACGTAAGCACTCATTGTAGAGGTTAGTCAGGTAAGGGCAGATCTCCGCGCACAGGGCTTGGAGAACCTCGGCAGCGAGTCCATCATGGCCCGTCGCCTTTTTACGGCGCAATTCAAGAATTGCGGCGGTAACTTCACGTTCAGTGAACGGAGCAACAGGCGTCTCATCGGCATACAGCTCATGGAGTTGTCGCCTCAAATTCCCCTGTTCCTCGTCCTCATCTTCGCTACTATCGTCGGGCAATAAGGTACTCATGAGGAGCTCAGCTGACTCTTGCCAGTCCTTGGTGTGACTGCCATCGATCTTCCTTAGGGTCGACAGGACCGTCGGTGACCGAACTTTTGACACGGCAATCCTGTACGGTGTACCCCAGGGGTCAGCCGCCAGACTGTCACGAACAAAAGACTGCCAACTCTCAGTCCGTACTGTGTGCAGTGCCCGCTTAAACACGGCTTTGGCCCGCCTGTACCGCGCAAGCGTGGCCTCACGAATGTGATCGCCTACGCTGCGCTGGTAATGCCGCCGCGCTCTTCTGCATTCGCGTCGGAGACGCTGCAGCTCAGGGTTCCAAGGTGCCTTAGGCATTTTCCCTGTGTGGGCCAACGGGACTGCGCCTGTTGCTGCTGTCTGTATGGCCGCCGTCAGATCTTCTGCAGCTTTGTCAACGTCCACAACGCGATCCATTGGCCAATTCGGTATCACTAGATTACCTCTTAGTCGATCCCAATTAGCCTTTCGCCAGTTGTACTTGACGATGCCGTTCACCTGGTCTTCAGGAGGAGGCTCCCCATCATAGGCTACAGTGAATGTGATCAGATTGTGGTCACTTAGTGTCATTCCCCGCCATACCTTCCAGTTCTCCGCACGGAGATGCTCGTGTGCACTCTTCAGTGTCACATCGATATTCGAGGTCGCTCCACGGCGGCCTTCGAAAGTTGGTGGGAAGTTTGGTCGGTTCAGCACTTCTAGTCTGAGCTCGTGAATTGCTTCAGCGAGTCTCTCACCTCGCCTGGCGGCGCGTCGAGCACCAAGAGGCGTGATGTCACTGTGCCATAGGGGTGACATGGCATTTGCGTCCATTGTGCAAATCAGCAAGTCATTGCGGTAGAACCCAACCGCCTCTTTTAACTGGTCGATATACGGTCTTTCTCTGTGCCTGTACTGAAAGTACATATTTAGCACGAAAAAGGTGAAATCGCCAGTATTTATCTCAGCTAACACCATGCATCTGTTGCTTAGGTGCGCCACTTTGACTGCTCTGAAGGAACGATTTAGCACAACAATTGCTGCCATAGGATGCTCTCCCCCAGCCAGGATCTG
>NW_026062576.1:67500-70000 GCF_023897955.1 Schistocerca gregaria | reverse complement strand
AGGCCGAGCTCCCCTGCACGATACACCTCGAAACCCTCTCAGGTCCCGGCGGCGCGCAGCGCCGTCCTAGGTACTTGGTCGGTTTCGAGAGAGGCGCAATCGCCCGGAGTTAGGCGAGTAGACGGTTTTAGTGCGAACACCCTTGCTCCCAACTGAGCTTGCCGCTGCCGACAGAGGCCCGGGAGCGTGCTGTCGTGGCATTGCCGGCGGGAGACAACACGCGCCACCTATGGTGACCGGCAGCTCCAACGCCAGCGCCACACAAGGGCAAAGCCCCACTTGGGTGCAGAAGCGAACTCTCCCAGCACAGCGCACGCGCCAACACGTCCGCACAACTGCGATACAAACCACCTGCGAGAACCGCTGGGGCGACCGAGCAGCAGACGGCGTCGCGGCGCCGAGTGCCAGGCGGCGGCGCATCCTCAACGCACACAGTCCTCAATCAGACCAGCACACTGCAGATGTCCACCGCGCTTCGCACCGGGCTCGGCTGAACCAACTTTGGCCGCCAGGCGCCGCGTGCAGGGTGCGCCGCAGCGTAGCTGCGCCGCCTGCCGAGCCCGTCGGCTGGCGCTCCTGCCACTCGGCGCCCCCCACCAGCCGCCTGTTGCGCGTGCGCCCACGCAGCGCGCGGCCAACACGCCGGGCGGCCCCCCTTCACCGGCCGGGAACAGTCCCACCAAGCCACCGCCGCGTATCGCTTCATACCCACATGGGCCTAGTCACGTGTGTGGATGTGGCGGGTACCGCTGAAACAACCGGTTAATAGCTGTACCGATCGTCGCCATCACAGATTCACCTCCAGCGTGAACAACCGCTCAACAACGGATTTCCAGTTCATTTGCGTATCTTGGGCAGTAAACGTAGATGTCCACCTACATTTGCGAATTCAACAATTCTTGCATGCCAGGATGTCATGTGTCACGACACGCTACATCAGACCACATACACACTGCGACATGTGCAGAAGAGAACACGTGGAAGGTGGCCCGCGCACGTATGCGATGTCCCTTCCGCGATCCACTGTCAACCGGCATCTGCGGCATGTCCCAGATATGGAACGCGGTCCACCAGGGTAGCACTTTGTGTGAGGCAATACGACAAAGTCGGAATACACGCGTCACTACATCACACGGCTCACGCTGACCTGACCTGACTCACCGCACCACCACCCCCAGCGACCCAGGGTGACATACAATGCGTTCGTACGTTCCTCCCACACGCCTCTACGGCGTACCACAGTGCAACCTAGCTGTTATTGGGAGACGAGACAAGTAGCATCGAGCACAACATATGGAAATTGAGATTCGACACCGTTGGGCACAGCCAGCGTACGGTCACACGTATCACACTACTTCACTCTGTACGTAACTACCGATGATCGGTACAGCGTGTGGGTTACGCGTACGACATCAGCGGACAATGGACACAGACCATACCACGACGTACACTGAGGGCGTCGACATCTGAACGCAACTGAACAGCTGCGAGGCTCATTTAACACTCAAACGCCAGACCGACCAGCTTGAGAGGACGGAGACACAAAGAGAGGGGCAGAGGGGGGGGGGGGGGGCGATATAGTCCTATTGCAGTACAATTGACAGTGGATAGCGGGAATATGTGGAAAGTAAGCAACACTCGCAAGACATCTACATGAGGATAACACGACACCAGAGATTCCGAGCAGTGAACTATGTTAGGCAAAGGGACAACGTGGGTTAGGTTAAGGGACAACGTGGGGTTAGGTTAAGGGACAACGTGGGTTAGGTTAAGGGACAACGTGGGTTAGGTTAAGGGACAACGTGGGTTAGGTTAAGGGACAACGTGGGTTAGGTTAAGGGACAACGTGGGTTAGGTTAAGGGACAACGTGGGTTAGGTTAAGGGACAACGTGGGTTAGGTTAAGGGGACAACGTGGGTTAGGTTAAGGGACAACGTGGGTTAGGTTAAGGGACAACGTGGGTTAGGTTAAGGGACAACGTGGGTTAGGTTAAGGGACAACGTGGGTTAGGTTAAGGGACAACGTGGGTTAGGTTAAGGGACAACGTGGGTTACGGTTAAGGGACAACGTGGGTTACGTTAAGGGACAACGTGGGTTACGTTAAGGGACAACGTGGGTTACGTTAAGGGACAACGTGGGTTACGTTAAGGGACAACGTGGGTTACGTTAAGGGACAACGTGGGTTAGGTTAAGGGACAACGTGGGTTAGGTTAAGGGACAACGTGGGTTAGGTTAAGGGACAACGTGGGTTAGGTTAAGGGACAACGTGGGTTAGGTTAAGGGACAACGTGGGTTAGGTTAAGGGACAACGTGGGTTAGGTTAAGGGACAACGTGGGTTAGGTTAAGGGACAACGTGGGTTAGGTTAAGGGACAACGTGGGTTAGGTTAAGGGACAACGTGGGTTAGGTTAAGGGACAACGTGGGTTAGGTTAAGGGACAACGTGGGTTAGGTTAAGGGACAACGTGGGTTAGGTTAAGGGACAACGTGGGTTAGGTTAA
>NW_026062576.1:55000-57500 GCF_023897955.1 Schistocerca gregaria | reverse complement strand
AACTGAGCTTGCCGCTGCCGACAGAGGCCCGGGAGCGTGCTGTCGTGGCATTGCCGGCGGGAGACAACACGCGCCACCTATGGTGACCGGCAGCTCCAACGCCAGCGCCACACAAGGGCAAAGCCCCACTTGGGTGCAGAAGCGAACTCTCCCAGCACAGCGCACGCGCCAACACGTCCGCACAACTGCGATACAAACCACCTGCGAGAACCGCTGGGGCGACCGAGCAGCAGACGGCGTCGCGGCGCCGAGTGCCAGGCGGCGGCGCATCCTCAACGCACACAGTCCTCAATCAGACCAGCACACTGCAGATGTCCACCGCGCTTCGCACCGGGCTCGGCTGAACCAACTTTGGCCGCCAGGCGCCGCGTGCAGGGTGCGCCGCAGCGTAGCTGCGCCGCCTGCCGAGCCCGTCGGCTGGCGCTCCTGCCACTCGGCGCCCCCCACCAGCCGCCTGTTGCGCGTGCGCCCACGCAGCGCGCGGCCAACACGCCGGGCGGCCCCCCTTCACCGGCCGGGAACAGTCCCACCAAGCCACCGCCGCGTATCGCTTCATACCCACATGGGCCTAGTCACGTGTGTGGATGTGGCGGGTACCGCTGAAACAACCGGTTAATAGCTGTACCGATCGTCGCCATCACAGATTCACCTCCAGCGTGAACAACCGCTCAACAACGGATTTCCAGTTCATTTGCGTATCTTGGGCAGTAAACGTAGATGTCCACCTACATTTGCGAATTCAACAATTCTTGCATGCCAGGATGTCATGTGTCACGACACGCTACATCAGACCACATACACACTGCGACATGTGCAGAAGAGAACACGTGGAAGGTGGCCCGCGCACGTATGCGATGTCCCTTCCGCGATCCACTGTCAACCGGCATCTGCGGCATGTCCCAGATATGGAACGCGGTCCACCAGGGTAGCACTTTGTGTGAGGCAATACGACAAAGTCGGAATACACGCGTCACTACATCACACGGCTCACGCTGACCTGACCTGACTCACCGCACCACCACCCCCAGCGACCCAGGGTGACATACAATGCGTTCGTACGTTCCTCCCACACGCCTCTACGGCGTACCACAGTGCAACCTAGCTGTTATTGGGAGACGAGACAAGTAGCATCGAGCACAACATATGGAAATTGAGATTCGACACCGTTGGGCACAGCCAGCGTACGGTCACACGTATCACACTACTTCACTCTGTACGTAACTACCGATGATCGGTACAGCGTGTGGGTTACGCGTACGACATCAGCGGACAATGGACACAGACCATACCACGACGTACACTGAGGGCGTCGACATCTGAACGCAACTGAACAGCTGCGAGGCTCATTTAACACTCAAACGCCAGACCGACCAGCTTGAGAGGACGGAGACACAAAGAGAGGGGCAGAGGGGGGGGGGGGGGCGATATAGTCCTATTGCAGTACAATTGACAGTGGATAGCGGGAATATGTGGAAAGTAAGCAACACTCGCAAGACATCTACATGAGGATAACAACGACACCAGAGATTCCGAGCAGTGAACTATGTTAGGCAAAGGGACAACGTGGGTTAGGTTAAGGGACAACGTGGGTTAGGTTAAGGGACAACGTGGGTTAGGTTAAGGGACAACGTGGGTTAGGTTAAGGGACAACGTGGGTTAGGTTAAGGGACAACGTGGGTTAGGTTAAGGGACAACGTGGGTTAGGTTAAGGGACAACGTGGGTTAGGTTAAGGGACAACGTGGGTTAGGTTAAGGGACAACGTGGGTTAGGTTAAGGGACAACGTGGGTTAGGTTAAGGGACAACGTGGGTTAGGTTAAGGGACAACGTGGGTTAGGTTAAGGGACAACGTGGGTTAGGTTAAGGGACAACGTGGGTTAGGTTAAGGGACAACGTGGGTTAGGTTAAGGGACAACGTGGGTTAGGTTAAGGGACAACGTGGGTTAGGTTAAGGGACAACGTGGGTTACGTTAAGGGACAACGTGGGTTACGTTAAGGGACAACGTGGGTTACGTTAAGGGACAACGTGGGTTACGTTAAGGGACAACGTGGGTTACGTTAAGGGACAACGTGGGTTAGGTTAAGGGACAACGTGGGTTAGGTTAAGGGACAACGTGGGTTAGGTTAAGGGACAACGTGGGTTAGGTTAAGGGACAACGTGGGTTAGGTTAAGGGACAACGTGGGTTAGGTTAAGGGACAACGTGGGTTAGGTTAAGGGACAACGTGGGTTAGGTTAAGGGACAACGTGGGTTAGGTTAAGGGACAACGTGGGTTAGGTTAAGGGACAACGTGGGTTAGGTTAAGGGACAACGTGGGTTAGGTTAAGGGACAACGTGGGTTAGGTTAAGGGACAACGTGGGTTAGGTTAAGGGACAACGTGGGTTAGGTTAAGGGACAACGTGGGTTAGGTTAAGGGACAACGTGGGTTAGGTTAAGGGACAACGTGGGTTACGTTAAGGGACAACGTGGGTTACGTTAAGGGACAACGTGGGTTACGTTA
>NW_026062576.1:42500-47500 GCF_023897955.1 Schistocerca gregaria | reverse complement strand
GGGCGGACAGGCACTCGGGCGAACGTCATTCAAAACCGGCGCCAGGCGCCAGGTACCGCAGGCCAGCCGCTCCAGAGCTTCAGCGCTCGTACCACACAACAACAACAACACTTCCGCTAGTTTTGAGAGGCACGCGTGGTTCCGCACGCGGCGCACGGCCACTGCCGTACAGGTAGCGTGTTGCGCGACACGACACGACACGCACATCGAAAGACATGCAGTCTAGTCGGTAATGATCCTTCCGCAGGTTCACCTACGGAAACCTTGTTACGACTTTTACTTCCTCTAAATGATCAAGTTTGGTCATCTTTCCGGTAGCATCGGCAAAGACAGAGTCGATGCCGCGTACCAGTCCGAAGACCTCACTAAATCATTCAATCGGTAGTAGCGACGGGCGGTGTGTACAAAGGGCAGGGACGTAATCAACGCGAGCTTATGACTCGCGCTTACTGGGAATTCCTCGTTCATGGGGAACAATTGCAAGCCCCAATCCCTAGCACGAAGGAGGTTCAGCGGGTTACCCCGACCTTTCGGCCTAGGAAGACACGCTGATTCCTTCAGTGTAGCGCGCGTGCGGCCCAGAACATCTAAGGGCATCACAGACCTGTTATTGCTCAATCTCGTGCGGCTAGAAGCCGCCTGTCCCTCTAAGAAGAAAAGTAATCGCTGACAGCACGAAGGATGTCACGCGACTAGTTAGCAGGCTAGAGTCTCGTTCGTTATCGGAATTAACCAGACAAATCGCTCCACCAACTAAGAACGGCCATGCACCACCACCCACCGAATCAAGAAAGAGCTATCAATCTGTCAATCCTTCCGGTGTCCAGGCCTGGTGAGGTTTCCCGTGTTGAGTCAAATTAAGCCGCAGGCTCCACTCCTGGTGGTGCCCTTCCGTCAATTCCTTTAAGTTTCAGCTTTGCAACCATACTTCCCCCGGAACCCAAAAGCTTTGGTTTCCCGGAGGCTGCCCGCCGAGTCATCGGAGGAACTGCGGCGGATCGCTGGCTGGCATCGTTTATGGTTAGAACTAGGGCGGTATCTGATCGCCTTCGAACCTCTAACTTTCGTTCTTGATTAATGAAAACATACTTGGCAAATGCTTTCGCTTCTGTTCGTCTTGCGACGATCCAAGAATTTCACCTCTAACGTCGCAATACGAATGCCCCCGCCTGTCCCTATTAATCATTACCTCGGGTTCCGAAAACCAACAAAATAGAACCGAGGTCCTATTCCATTATTCCATGCACACAGTATTCAGGCGGGCTTGCCTGCTTTAAGCACTCTAATTTGTTCCAAGTAAACGTGCCGGCCCACCGAGACACTCAACAAAGAGCACCCTGGTAGGATTTAAACGGGGTCCGCCTCGGGACGCGAAAGCACCCCTTCGGCTCGCCCCACCGGCAGGACGTCCCACGATACATGCCAGTTAAACACCGACGGGCGGTGAACCAACAGCGTGGGACACAAATCCAACTACGAGCTTTTTAACCGCAACAACTTTAATATACGCTATTGGAGCTGGAATTACCGCGGCTGCTGGCACCAGACTTGCCCTCCAATAGATACTCGTTAAAGGATTTAAAGTGTACTCATTCCGATTACGGGGCCTCGGATGAGTCCCGTATCGTTATTTTTCGTCACTACCTCCCCGTGCCGGGAGTGGGTAATTTGCGCGCCTGCTGCCTTCCTTGGATGTGGTAGCCGTTTCTCAGGCTCCCTCTCCGGAATCGAACCCTGATTCCCCGTTACCCGTTACAACCATGGTAGGCGCAGAACCTACCATCGACAGTTGATAAGGCAGACATTTGAAAGATGCGTCGCCGGTACGAGGACCGTGCGATCAGCCCAAAGTTATTCAGAGTCACCAAGGCAAACGGACCAGACAAGCCAATCCGATTGGTTTTGATCTAATAAAAGCGTCCCTTCCATCTCTGGTCGGGACTCTGTTTGCATGTATTAGCTCTAGAATTACCACAGTTATCCAAGTAACGTGGGTACGATCTAAGGAACCATAACTGATTTAATGAGCCATTCGCGGTTTCACCTTAATGCGGCTTGTACTGAGACATGCATGGCTTAATCTTTGAGACAAGCATATGACTACTGGCAGGATCAACCAGGGAGCTGCGTCAACTAGAGCTGAGCAGCCGGCCGCCCGGGAGTGTGTCCCGGGGGCCCGCGCGAACACGCAAGCGTCCGCTCAATTATTCTGCAAACAGGAGGAGGCCGAGCTCCCCTGCACGATACACCTCGAAACCCTCTCAGGTCCCGGCGGCGCGCAGCGCCGTCCTAGGTACTTGGTCGGTTTCGAGAGAGGCGCAATCGCCCGGAGTTAGGCGAGTAGACGGTTTTAGTGCGAACACCCTTGCTCCCAACTGAGCTTGCCGCTGCCGACAGAGGCCCGGGAGCGTGCTGTCGTGGCATTGCCGGCGGGAGACAACACGCGCCACCTATGGTGACCGGCAGCTCCAACGCCAGCGCCACACAAGGGCAAAGCCCCACTTGGGTGCAGAAGCGAACTCTCCCAGCACAGCGCACGCGCCAACACGTCCGCACAACTGCGATACAAACCACCTGCGAGAACCGCTGGGGCGACCGAGCAGCAGACGGCGTCGCGGCGCCGAGTGCCAGGCGGCGGCGCATCCTCAACGCACACAGTCCTCAATCAGACCAGCACACTGCAGATGTCCACCGCGCTTCGCACCGGGCTCGGCTGAACCAACTTTGGCCGCCAGGCGCCGCGTGCAGGGTGCGCCGCAGCGTAGCTGCGCCGCCTGCCGAGCCCGTCGGCTGGCGCTCCTGCCACTCGGCGCCCCCCACCAGCCGCCTGTTGCGCGTGCGCCCACGCAGCGCGCGGCCAACACGCCGGGCGGCCCCCCTTCACCGGCCGGGAACAGTCCCACCAAGCCACCGCCGCGTATCGCTTCATACCCACATGGGCCTAGTCACGTGTGTGGATGTGGCGGGTACCGCTGAAACAACCGGTTAATAGCTGTACCGATCGTCGCCATCACAGATTCACCTCCAGCGTGAACAACCGCTCAACAACGGATTTCCAGTTCATTTGCGTATCTTGGGCAGTAAACGTAGATGTCCACCTACATTTGCGAATTCAACAATTCTTGCATGCCAGGATGTCATGTGTCACGACACGCTACATCAGACCACATACACACTGCGACATGTGCAGAAGAGAACACGTGGAAGGTGGCCCGCGCACGTATGCGATGTCCCTTCCGCGATCCACTGTCAACCGGCATCTGCGGCATGTCCCAGATATGGAACGCGGTCCACCAGGGTAGCACTTTGTGTGAGGCAATACGACAAAGTCGGAATACACGCGTCACTACATCACACGGCTCACGCTGACCTGACCTGACTCACCGCACCACCACCCCCAGCGACCCAGGGTGACATACAATGCGTTCGTACGTTCCTCCCACACGCCTCTACGGCGTACCACAGTGCAACCTAGCTGTTATTGGGAGACGAGACAAGTAGCATCGAGCACAACATATGGAAATTGAGATTCGACACCGTTGGGCACAGCCAGCGTACGGTCACACGTATCACACTACTTCACTCTGTACGTAACTACCGATGATCGGTACAGCGTGTGGGTTACGCGTACGACATCAGCGGACAATGGACACAGACCATACCACGACGTACACTGAGGGCGTCGACATCTGAACGCAACTGAACAGCTGCGAGGCTCATTTAACACTCAAACGCCAGACCGACCAGCTTGAGAGGACGGAGACACAAAGAGAGGGGCAGAGGGGGGGGGGGGGGGGCGATATAGTCCTATTGCAGTACAATTGACAGTGGATAGCGGGAATATGTGGAAAGTAAGCAACACTCGCAAGACATCTACATGAGGATAACAACGACACCAGAGATTCCGAGCAGTGAACTATGTTAGGCAAAGGGACAACGTGGGTTAGGTTAAGGGACAACGTGGGTTAGGTTAAGGGACAACGTGGGTTAGGTTAAGGGACAACGTGGGTTAGGTTAAGGGACAACGTGGGTTAGGTTAAGGGACAACGTGGGTTAGGTTAAGGGACAACGTGGGTTAGGTTAAGGGACAACGTGGGTTAGGTTAAGGGACAACGTGGGTTAGGTTAAGGGACAACGTGGGTTAGGTTAAGGGACAACGTGGGTTAGGTTAAGGGACAACGTGGGTTAGGTTAAGGGACAACGTGGGTTAGGTTAAGGGACAACGTGGGTTAGGTTAAGGGACAACGTGGGTTAGGTTAAGGGACAACGTGGGTTAGGTTAAGGGACAACGTGGGTTAGGTTAAGGGACAACGTGGGTTAGGTTAAGGGACAACGTGGGTTACGTTAAGGGACAACGTGGGTTACGTTAAGGGACAACGTGGGTTACGTTAAGGGACAACGTGGGTTACGTTAAGGGACAACGTGGGTTACGTTAAGGGACAACGTGGGTTAGGTTAAGGGACAACGTGGGTTAGGTTAAGGGACAACGTGGGTTAGGTTAAGGGACAACGTGGGTTAGGTTAAGGGACAACGTGGGTTAGGTTAAGGGACAACGTGGGTTAGGTTAAGGGACAACGTGGGTTAGGTTAAGGGACAACGTGGGTTAGGTTAAGGGACAACGTGGGTTAGGTTAAGGGACAACGTGGGTTAGGTTAAGGGACAACGTGGGTTAGGTTAAGGGACAACGTGGGTTAGGTTAAGGGACAACGTGGGTTAGGTTAAGGGACAACGTGGGTTAGGTTAAGGGACAACGTGGGTTAGGTTAAGGGACAACGTGGGTTAGGTTAAGGGACAACGTGGGTTACGTTAAGGGACAACGTGGGTTACGTTAAGGGACAACGTGGGTTACGTTAAGGGACAACGTGGGTTACGTTAAGGGACAACGTGGGTTACGTTAAGGGACAACGTGGGTTAGGTTAAGGGACAACGTGGGTTAGGTTAAGGGACAACGTGGGTTAGGTTAAGGGACAACGTGGGTTAGGTTAAGGGACAACGTGGGT
>NW_026062576.1:30000-32500 GCF_023897955.1 Schistocerca gregaria | reverse complement strand
AATCAGACCAGCACACTGCAGATGTCCACCGCGCTTCGCACCGGGCTCGGCTGAACCAACTTTGGCCGCCAGGCGCCGCGTGCAGGGTGCGCCGCAGCGTAGCTGCGCCGCCTGCCGAGCCCGTCGGCTGGCGCTCCTGCCACTCGGCGCCCCCCACCAGCCGCCTGTTGCGCGTGCGCCCACGCAGCGCGCGGCCAACACGCCGGGCGGCCCCCCTTCACCGGCCGGGAACAGTCCCACCAAGCCACCGCCGCGTATCGCTTCATACCCACATGGGCCTAGTCACGTGTGTGGATGTGGCGGGTACCGCTGAAACAACCGGTTAATAGCTGTACCGATCGTCGCCATCACAGATTCACCTCCAGCGTGAACAACCGCTCAACAACGGATTTCCAGTTCATTTGCGTATCTTGGGCAGTAAACGTAGATGTCCACCTACATTTGCGAATTCAACAATTCTTGCATGCCAGGATGTCATGTGTCACGACACGCTACATCAGACCACATACACACTGCGACATGTGCAGAAGAGAACACGTGGAAGGTGGCCCGCGCACGTATGCGATGTCCCTTCCGCGATCCACTGTCAACCGGCATCTGCGGCATGTCCCAGATATGGAACGCGGTCCACCAGGGTAGCACTTTGTGTGAGGCAATACGACAAAGTCGGAATACACGCGTCACTACATCACACGGCTCACGCTGACCTGACCTGACTCACCGCACCACCACCCCCAGCGACCCAGGGTGACATACAATGCGTTCGTACGTTCCTCCCACACGCCTCTACGGCGTACCACAGTGCAACCTAGCTGTTATTGGGAGACGAGACAAGTAGCATCGAGCACAACATATGGAAATTGAGATTCGACACCGTTGGGCACAGCCAGCGTACGGTCACACGTATCACACTACTTCACTCTGTACGTAACTACCGATGATCGGTACAGCGTGTGGGTTACGCGTACGACATCAGCGGACAATGGACACAGACCATACCACGACGTACACTGAGGGCGTCGACATCTGAACGCAACTGAACAGCTGCGAGGCTCATTTAACACTCAAACGCCAGACCGACCAGCTTGAGAGGACGGAGACACAAAGAGAGGGGCAGAGGGGGGGGGGGGGGCGATATAGTCCTATTGCAGTACAATTGACAGTGGATAGCGGGAATATGTGGAAAGTAAGCAACACTCGCAAGACATCTACATGAGGATAACAACGACACCAGAGATTCCGAGCAGTGAACTATGTTAGGCAAAGGGACAACGTGGGTTAGGTTAAGGGACAACGTGGGTTAGGTTAAGGGACAACGTGGGTTAGGTTAAGGGACAACGTGGGTTAGGTTAAGGGACAACGTGGGTTAGGTTAAGGGACAACGTGGGTTAGGTTAAGGGACAACGTGGGTTAGGTTAAGGGACAACGTGGGTTAGGTTAAGGGACAACGTGGGTTAGGTTAAGGGACAACGTGGGTTAGGTTAAGGGACAACGTGGGTTAGGTTAAGGGACAACGTGGGTTAGGTTAAGGGACAACGTGGGTTAGGTTAAGGGACAACGTGGGTTAGGTTAAGGGACAACGTGGGTTAGGTTAAGGGACAACGTGGGTTAGGTTAAGGGACAACGTGGGTTAGGTTAAGGGACAACGTGGGTTAGGTTAAGGGACAACGTGGGTTAGGTTAAGGGACAACGTGGGTTACGTTAAGGGACAACGTGGGTTACGTTAAGGGACAACGTGGGTTACGTTAAGGGACAACGTGGGTTACGTTAAGGGACAACGTGGGTTACGTTAAGGGACAACGTGGGTTACGTTAAGGGACAACGTGGGTTAGGTTAAGGGACAACGTGGGTTAGGTTAAGGGACAACGTGGGTTAGGTTAAGGGACAACGTGGGTTAGGTTAAGGGACAACGTGGGTTAGGTTAAGGGACAACGTGGGTTAGGTTAAGGGACAACGTGGGTTAGGTTAAGGGACAACGTGGGTTAGGTTAAGGGACAACGTGGGTTAGGTTAAGGGACAACGTGGGTTAGGTTAAGGGACAACGTGGGTTAGGTTAAGGGACAACGTGGGTTAGGTTAAGGGACAACGTGGGTTAGGTTAAGGGACAACGTGGGTTAGGTTAAGGGACAACGTGGGTTAGGTTAAGGGACAACCTGGGTTAGGTTAAGGGACAACGTGGGTTACGTTAAGGGACAACGTGGGTTACGTTAAGGGACAACGTGGGTTACGTTAAGGGACAACGTGGGTTACGTTAAGGGACAACGTGGGTTACGTTAAGGGACAACGTGGGTTACGTTAAGGGACAACGTGGGTTAGGTTAAGGGACAACGTGGGTTAGGTTAAGGGACAACGTGGGTTAGGTTAAGGGACAACGTGGGTTAGGTTAAGGGACAACGTGGGTTAGGTTAAGGGACAACGTGGGTTAGGTTAAGGGACAACGTGGGTTAGGTTAAGGGACAAATTGAGTTAGGTTAAGGGACAAATTGAGTTAGGTTAAGGG
>NW_026062576.1:17500-20000 GCF_023897955.1 Schistocerca gregaria | reverse complement strand
CCGTCGGCTGGCGCTCCTGCCACTCGGCGCCCCCCACCAGCCGCCTGTTGCGCGTGCGCCCACGCAGCGCGCGGCCAACACGCCGGGCGGCCCCCCTTCACCGGCCGGGAACAGTCCCACCAAGCCACCGCCGCGTATCGCTTCATACCCACATGGGCCTAGTCACGTGTGTGGATGTGGCGGGTACCGCTGAAACAACCGGTTAATAGCTGTACCGATCGTCGCCATCACAGATTCACCTCCAGCGTGAACAACCGCTCAACAACGGATTTCCAGTTCATTTGCGTATCTTGGGCAGTAAACGTAGATGTCCACCTACATTTGCGAATTCAACAATTCTTGCATGCCAGGATGTCATGTGTCACGACACGCTACATCAGACCACATACACACTGCGACATGTGCAGAAGAGAACACGTGGAAGGTGGCCCACGCACGTATGCGATGTCCCTTCCGCGATCCACTGTCAACCGGCATCTGCGGCATGTCCCAGATATGGAACGCGGTCCACCAGGGTAGCACTTTGTGTGAGGCAATACGACAAAGTCGGAATACACGCGTCACTACATCACACGGCTCACGCTGACCTGACCTGACTCACCGCACCACCACCCCCAGCGACCCAGGGTGACATACAATGCGTTCGTACGTTCCTCCCACACGCCTCTACGGCGTACCACAGTGCAACCTAGCTGTTATTGGGAGACGAGACAAGTAGCATCGAGCACAACATATGGAAATTGAGATTCGACACCGTTGGGCACAGCCAGCGTACGGTCACACGTATCACACTACTTCACTCTGTACGTAACTACCGATGATCGGTACAGCGTGTGGGTTACGCGTACGACATCAGCGGACAATGGACACAGACCATACCACGACGTACACTGAGGGCGTCGACATCTGAACGCAACTGAACAGCTGCGAGGCTCATTTAACACTCAAACGCCAGACCGACCAGCTTGAGAGGACGGAGACACAAAGAGAGGGGCAGAGGGGGGGGGGGGGGGCGATATAGTCCTATTGCAGTACAATTGACAGTGGATAGCGGGAATATGTGGAAAGTAAGCAACACTCGCAAGACATCTACATGAGGATAACAACGACACCAGAGATTCCGAGCAGTGAACTATGTTAGGCAAAGGGACAACGTGGGTTAGGTTAAGGGACAACGTGGGTTAGGTTAAGGGACAACGTGGGTTAGGTTAAGGGACAACGTGGGTTAGGTTAAGGGACAACGTGGGTTAGGTTAAGGGACAACGTGGGTTAGGTTAAGGGACAACGTGGGTTAGGTTAAGGGACAACGTGGGTTAGGTTAAGGGACAACGTGGGTTAGGTTAAGGGACAACGTGGGTTAGGTTAAGGGACAACGTGGGTTAGGTTAAGGGACAACGTGGGTTAGGTTAAGGGACAACGTGGGTTAGGTTAAGGGACAACGTGGGTTAGGTTAAGGGACAACGTGGGTTAGGTTAAGGGACAACGTGGGTTAGGTTAAGGGACAACGTGGGTTAGGTTAAGGGACAACGTGGGTTAGGTTAAGGGACAACGTGGGTTACGTTAAGGGACAACGTGGGTTACGTTAAGGGACAACGTGGGTTACGTTAAGGGACAACGTGGGTTACGTTAAGGGACAACGTGGGTTACGTTAAGGGACAACGTGGGTTACGTTAAGGGACAACGTGGGTTACGTTAAGGGACAACGTGGGTTACGTTAAGGGACAACGTGGGTTAGGTTAAGGGACAACGTGGGTTAGGTTAAGGGACAACGTGGGTTAGGTTAAGGGACAACGTGGGTTAGGTTAAGGGACAACGTGGGTTAGGTTAAGGGACAACGTGGGTTAGGTTAAGGGACAACGTGGGTTAGGTTAAGGGACAACGTGGGTTAGGTTAAGGGACAACGTGGGTTAGGTTAAGGGACAACGTGGGTTAGGTTAAGGGACAACGTGGGTTAGGTTAAGGGACAACGTGGGTTAGGTTAAGGGACAACGTGGGTTAGGTTAAGGGACAACGTGGGTTAGGTTAAGGGACAACGTGGGTTAGGTTAAGGGACAACGTGGGTTAGGTTAAGGGACAACGTGGGTTAGGTTAAGGGACAACGTGGGTTAGGTTAAGGGACAACGTGGGTTAGGTTAAGGGACAACGTGGGTTACGTTAAGGGACAACGTGGGTTACGTTAAGGGACAACGTGGGTTACGTTAAGGGACAACGTGGGTTACGTTAAGGGACAACGTGGGTTACGTTAAGGGACAACGTGGGTTACGTTAAGGGACAACGTGGGTTAGGTTAAGGGACAACGTGGGTTAGGTTAAGGGACAACGTGGGTTAGGTTAAGGGACAACGTGGGTTAGGTTAAGGGACAACGTGGGTTAGGTTAAGGGACAACGTGGGTTAGGTTAAGGGACAAATTGAGTTAGGTTAAGGGACAAATTGAGTTAGGTTAAGGGACAAATTGAGTTAGGTTAAGGGACAAATTGAGTTAGGTTAAGGGACAAATTGA
>NW_026062576.1:5000-7500 GCF_023897955.1 Schistocerca gregaria | reverse complement strand
GCCGCCTGTTGCGCGTGCGCCCACGCAGCGCGCGGCCAACACGCCGGGCGGCCCCCCTTCACCGGCCGGGAACAGTCCCACCAAGCCACCGCCGCGTATCGCTTCATACCCACATAGGCCTAGTCACGTGTGTGGATGTGGCGGGTACCGCTGAAACAACCGGTTAATAGCTGTACCGATCGTCGCCATCACAGATTCACCTCCAGCGTGAACAACCGCTCAACAACGGATTTCCAGTTCATTTGCGTATCTTGGGCAGTAAACGTAGATGTCCACCTACATTTGCGAATTCAACAATTCTTGCATGCCAGGATGTCATGTGTCACGACACGCTACATCAGACCACATACACACTGCGACATGTGCAGAAGAGAACACGTGGAAGGTGGCCCGCGCACGTATGCGATGTCCCTTCCGCGATCCACTGTCAACCGGCATCTGCGGCATGTCCCAGATATGGAACGCGGTCCACCAGGGTAGCACTTTGTGTGAGGCAATACGACAAAGTCGGAATACACGCGTCACTACATCACACGGCTCACGCTGACCTGACCTGACTCACCGCACCACCACCCCCAGCGACCCAGGGTGACATACAATGCGTTCGTACGTTCCTCCCACACGCCTCTACGGCGTACCACAGTGCAACCTAGCTGTTATTGGGAGACGAGACAAGTAGCATCGAGCACAACATATGGAAATTGAGATTCGACACCGTTGGGCACAGCCAGCGTACGGTCACACGTATCACACTACTTCACTCTGTACGTAACTACCGATGATCGGTACAGCGTGTGGGTTACGCGTACGACATCAGCGGACAATGGACACAGACCATACCACGACGTACACTGAGGGCGTCGACATCTGAACGCAACTGAACAGCTGCGAGGCTCATTTAACACTCAAACGCCAGACCGACCAGCTTGAGAGGACGGAGACACAAAGAGAGGGGCAGAGGGGGGGGGGGGGGGGGCGATATAGTCCTATTGCAGTACAATTGACAGTGGATAGCGGGAATATGTGGAAAGTAAGCAACACTCGCAAGACATCTACATGAGGATAACAACGACACCAGAGATTCCGAGCAGTGAACTATGTTAGGCAAAGGGACAACGTGGGTTAGGTTAAGGGACAACGTGGGTTAGGTTAAGGGACAACGTGGGTTAGGTTAAGGGACAACGTGGGTTAGGTTAAGGGACAACGTGGGTTAGGTTAAGGGACAACGTGGGTTAGGTTAAGGGACAACGTGGGTTAGGTTAAGGGACAACGTGGGTTAGGTTAAGGGACAACGTGGGTTAGGTTAAGGGACAACGTGGGTTAGGTTAAGGGACAACGTGGGTTAGGTTAAGGGACAACGTGGGTTAGGTTAAGGGACAACGTGGGTTAGGTTAAGGGACAACGTGGGTTAGGTTAAGGGACAACGTGGGTTAGGTTAAGGGACAACGTGGGTTAGGTTAAGGGACAACGTGGGTTAGGTTAAGGGACAACGTGGGTTAGGTTAAGGGACAACGTGGGTTAGGTTAAGGGACAACGTGGGTTAGGTTAAGGGACAACGTGGGTTAGGTTAAGGGACAACGTGGGTTAGGTTAAGGGACAACGTGGGTTACGTTAAGGGACAACGTGGGTTACGTTAAGGGACAACGTGGGTTACGTTAAGGGACAACGTGGGTTACGTTAAGGGACAACGTGGGTTAGGTTAAGGGACAACGTGGGTTAGGTTAAGGGACAACGTGGGTTAGGTTAAGGGACAACGTGGGTTAGGTTAAGGGACAACGTGGGTTAGGTTAAGGGACAACGTGGGTTAGGTTAAGGGACAACGTGGGTTAGGTTAAGGGACAACGTGGGTTAGGTTAAGGGACAACGTGGGTTAGGTTAAGGGACAACGTGGGTTAGGTTAAGGGACAACGTGGGTTAGGTTAAGGGACAACGTGGGTTAGGTTAAGGGACAACGTGGGTTAGGTTAAGGGACAACGTGGGTTAGGTTAAGGGACAACGTGGGTTAGGTTAAGGGACAACGTGGGTTAGGTTAAGGGACAACGTGGGTTAGGTTAAGGGACAACGTGGGTTAGGTTAAGGGACAACGTGGGTTAGGTTAAGGGACAACGTGGGTTAGGTTAAGGGACAACGTGGGTTACGTTAAGGGACAACGTGGGTTACGTTAAGGGACAACGTGGGTTACGTTAAGGGACAACGTGGGTTACGTTAAGGGACAACGTGGGTTACGTTAAGGGACAACGTGGGTTAGGTTAAGGGACAACGTGGGTTAGGTTAAGGGACAACGTGGGTTAGGTTAAGGGACAACGTGGGTTAGGTTAAGGGACAACGTGGGTTAGGTTAAGGGACAACGTGGGTTAGGTTAAGGGACAACGTGGGTTAGGTTAAGGGACAAATTGAGTTAGGTTAAGGGACAAATTGAGTTAGGTTAAGGGACAAATTGAGTTAGGTTAAGGGACAAATTGAGTTAGGTTAAGGGACAAATTGAGTTAGGTTAAGGGAC
>NW_026062575.1:0-27059 GCF_023897955.1 Schistocerca gregaria | reverse complement strand
ACACGCGAGACAGATCGACACACGATGAAGGGGCCGCCCACTTAGCTGCAACGAGGCGAGAGACGAGCAGATACTACTTGTGCAGCGACACTTGGCAATTTCGAGGATCGCATGGTGTTGAACACACACTATTGCGCTACGCAAAAACGACAGCCCTCTTGCGGTGGCCGGGAATCGAACACGGATCAACTGCTTGGGAAGCAACCATGCTGACCGTTACACCACCACCGCCGCATTCCGCTGCACGCATCCTGTGTCGTGATGCGTTGCCGCCCCTGCTGCCACCAGAGGCCGAAGCGACCCTGCTGCAGGCGCCCTGCCCGCCCGCACATCCGAACGCGGGTCCACGCCGCTTCCAGGGCGATGCACTGTAACTAGACGCAGGACTGACTTCCGCTGAGAAGTCCACCCTGTCGTGTTCGGCATGGTGGGAAAAGAATTCCTGTGTGCTTCCCTGTCGCAGTGGGCAGCGCGTGACGTCTTCTCAAGGGCGTACGTTCGACCCCTCACCCCAGCCATCTCATTTACTCTCCACGACGGTGAAACGCACAGCATAGCTTTTGCGAGGTAAAGCCGTGTTTACAGTTTATTACCACCCAGGCTCCTTTGCGTCAACGTGAGAGTGTTTGTTTCCAGTTATTACTAATTATAGTTTTGCTACTTACACTTGAGACTGAAAGCGATGTTTGTGTAGTATGACTTGGGCGCTTTGGGAGTGAGTAAGCGGGATCGTGGTGGCGGACAGAGTTCAGCGTTGTCGCCAGATTCGGCCGTAAAGTTCGTGGAGGAGAAATATTTCTGGACCCATTCACACGTAGCTGATACTTGAGGTATGTCCGGTATGGTCTAGTGGCTAGGATACCTGGCTTTCACACAGGAGGCCAGGGTTCGATTACTGGTAGCGGAAACGTCAATTTTCCAGGCTGAGATGAGAAATCTTCTCAGGGCCGTTTTTCGTCTTCGTGGTGTTGCTGCTCTGGGTTCCCCAAGTATAAGGTGAGAGAAAGTCAAGGAAAAGAGATACATGCTCACGTGATTGGCGGGGCCGTTTTTAAGGAAGAGGAGATGATTTTGCGGTTTTGGACTGCTGATGCGACAGTGTTGCGTGGCTCGTTAGCCCTTTGTGGGTATAGCGTCGTGCTGGTAACGAGGAGGTCATGGGTTCGATCCCTCCACAGGCCATCCCACTTTCTCCGCCAATAGGAAATGCAGTCTCCCGCGAGACTCTGCCACGTAGATTCCAAATGATCTGCACATCGAGCTACAAGTCTGAACGTTTCGCTCAGGGGTAGCCAACGGCCGGCTCCCTTTCGATTAATGAAGTTAAGCAGAGGTGGGCGTGGTTAGTGATTACATGGGTGATAGGCGGGATCTCTGCGTGCTATTGGACCTTTCCCCTTTCACCCCCACTCTCCCCCTTTTGTGTTACAGTGTTGATGTGCTATGATGCCCTCCCACAGCAATTTAAATTACGTTAACGAACATAGGATCCAAAATTTAAAGAGGTTCTTTGCAAAAAGAGCGAACGTAAAGTGCAGGAACGACTTTGGCAGTAACAGAACCGTACGAACCCACAGATAATTTCCCAAATATCGTAGATAACACTGTAGGGGAGCAGTGAGAATTCCGAAATTTGTAAATGAAAATTTAGCTTTTCGAATTGGAAAGGAAAGGTAGTCTTGATTAGCGTGTTTCTCGCAGCCGATTGTCGTACTGCTTCTGTCATATTGGCCCTGCCCGCCGAGCGGCAGCGAGCGGCAGTCGAGCAAAGTCGGGCCAAGTCGACACACGATGAAGGGGCCGCCCACTTAGCTGCAACGAGGCGAGAGACGAGCAGATACTACTTGTGCAGCGACACTTGGCAATTTCGAGGATCGCATGGTGTTGAACACACACTATTGCGCTACGCAAAAACGACAGCCCTCTTGCGGTGGCCGGGAATCGAACACGGATCAACTGCTTGGGAAGCAACCATGCTGACCGTTACACCACCACCGCCGCATTCCGCTGCACGCATCCTGTGTCGTGATGCGTTGCCGCCCCCTGCTGCCACCAGAGGCCGAAGCGACCCTGCTGCAGGCGCCCTGCCCCCCCCCGCCCGCACATCCGAACGCGGGTCCACGCCGCTTCCAGGGCGATGCACTGTAACTAGACGCAGGACTGACTTCCGCTGAGAAGTCCACCCTGTCGTGTTCGGCATGGTGGGAAAAGAATTCCTGTGTGCGTTCCCTGTCGCAGTGGGCAGCGCGTGACGTCTTCTCAAGGGCGTACGTTCGACCCTCACCCCAGCCATCTCATTTACTCTCCACGACGGTGAAACGCACAGCATAGCTTTTGCGAGGTAAAGCCGTGTTTACAGTTTATTACCACCCAGGCTCCTTTGCGTCAACGTGAGAGTGTTTGTTTCCAGTTATTACTAATTATAGTTTTGCTACTTACACTTGAGACTGAAAGCGATGTTTGTGTAGTATGACTTGGGCGCTTTGGGAGTGAGTAAGCGGGATCGTGGTGGCGGACAGAGTTCAGCGTTGTCGCCAGATTCGGCCGTAAAGTTCGTGGAGGAGAAATATTTCTGGACCCATTCACACGTAGCTGATACTTGAGGTATGTCCGGTATGGTCTAGTGGCTAGGATACCTGGCTTTCACACAGGAGGCCAGGGTTCGATTACTGGTAGCGGAACGTCAATTTTCCAGGCTGAGATGAGAAATCTTCTCAGGGCCGTTTTTCGTCTTCGTGGTGTTGCTGCTCTGGGTTCCAAGTATAAGGTGAGAGAAAGTCAAGGAAAAGAGATACATGCTCACGTGATTGGCGGGGCCGTTTTTAAGCGAAGAGGAGATGATTTTGCGGTTTTGGACTGCTGATGCGACAGTGTTGCGTGGCTCGTTAGCCCTTTGGGGGTATAGCGTCGTGCTGGTAACGAGGAGGTCATGGGTTCGATCCCTCCACAGGCCATCCCACTTTCTCCGCCAATAGGAAATGCAGTCTCCCGCGAGACTCTGCCACGTAGATTCCAAATGATCTGCACATCGAGCTACAAGTCTGAACGTTTCGCTCAGGGGTAGCCAACGGCCGGCTCCCTTTCGATTAATGAAGTTAAGCAGAGGTGGGCGTGGTTAGTGATTACATGGGTGATAGGCGGGATCTCTGCGTGCTATTGGACCTTTCCCCTTTCACCCCCCACTCTCCCCCTTTTGTGTTACAGTGTTGATGTGCTATGATGCCTCCCACAGCAATTTAAATTACGTTAACGAACATAGGATCCAAAATTTAAAGAGGTTCTTTGCAAAAAGAGCGAACGTAAAGTGCAGGAACGACTTTGGCAGTAACAGAACCGTACGAACCCACAGATAATTTCCCAAATATCGTAGATAACACTGTAGGGGAGCAGTGAGAATTCCGAAATTTGTAAATGAAAATTTAGCTTTTCGAATTGGAAAGGAAAGGTAGTCTTGATTAGCGTGTTTCTCGCAGCCGATTGTCGTACTGCTTCTGTCATATTGGCCCTGCCGCCGAGCGGCAGCGAGCGGCAGTCGAGCAAAGTCGGGCCAAGTCGACACACGATGAAGGGGCCGCCCACTTAGCTGCAACGAGGCGAGAGACGAGCAGATACTACTTGTGCAGCGACACTTGGCAATTTCGAGGATCGCATGGTGTTGAACACACACTATTGCGCTACGCAAAAACGACAGCCCTCTTGCGGTGGCCGGGAATCGAACACGGATCAACTGCTTGGGAAGCAACCATGCTGACCCGTTACACCACCACCCGCCGCATTCCGCTGCACGCATCCTGTGTCGTGATGCGTTGCCGCCCCCTGCTGCCACCAGAGGCCGAAGCGACCCTGCTGCAGGCGCCCTGCCCGCCCGCACATCCGAACGCGGGTCCACGCCGCTTCCAGGGCGATGCACTGTAACTAGACGCAGGACTGACTTCCGCTGAGAAGTCCACCCTGTCGTGTTCGGCATGGTGGGAAAAGAATTCCTGTGTGCTTCCCTGTCGCAGTGGGCAGCGCGTGACGTCTTCTCAAGGGCGTACGTTCGACCCTCACCCCCAGCCATCTCATTTACTCTCCACGACGGTGAAACGCACAGCATAGCTTTTGCGAGGTAAAGCCGTGTTTACAGTTTATTACCACCCAGGCTCCTTTGCGTCAACGTGAGAGTGTTTGTTTCCAGTTATTACTAATTATAGTTTTGCTACTTACACTTGAGACTGAAAGCGATGTTTGTGTAGTATGACTTGGGCGCTTTGGGAGTGAGTAAGCGGGATCGTGGTGGCGGACAGAGTTCAGCGTTGTCGCCAGATTCGGCCGTAAAGTTCGTGGAGGAGAAATATTTCTGGACCCATTCACACGTAGCTGATACTTGAGGTATGTCCGGTATGGTCTAGTGGCTAGGATACCTGGCTTTCACACAGGAGGCCAGGGTTCGATTACTGGTAGCGGAACGTCAATTTTCCAGGCTGAGATGAGAAATCTTCTCAGGGCCGTTTTTCGTCTTCGTGGTGTTGCTGCTCTGGGTTCCAAGTATAAGGTGAGAGAAAGTCAAGGAAAAGAGATACATGCTCACGTGATTGGCGGGGCCGTTTTTAAGGAAGAGGAGATGATTTTGCGGTTTTGGACTGCTGATGCGACAGTGTTGCGTGGCTCGTTAGCCCTTTGGGGTATAGCGTCGTGCTGGTAACGAGGAGGTCATGGGGTTCGATCCCTCCACAGGCCATCCCACTTTCTCCGCCAATAGGAAATGCAGTCTCCCGCGAGACTCTGCCACGTAGATTCCAAATGATCTGCACATCGAGCTACAAGTCTGAACGTTTCGCTCAGGGGTAGCCAACGGCCGGCTCCCTTTCGATTAATGAAGTTAAGCAGAGGTGGGCGTGGTTAGTGATTACATGGGTGATAGGCGGGATCTCTGCGTGCTATTGGACCTTTCCCCTTTCACCCCCACTCTCCCCCTTTTGTGTTACAGTGTTGATGTGCTATGATGCCTCCCACAGCAATTTAAATTACGTTAACGAACATAGGATCCAAAATTTAAAGAGGTTCTTTGCAAAAAGAGCGAACGTAAAGTGCAGGAACGACTTTGGCAGTAACAGAACCGTACGAACCCACAGATAATTTCCCAAATATCGTAGATAACACTGTAGGGGAGCAGTGAGAATTCCGAAATTTGTAAATGAAAATTTAGCTTTTCGAATTGGAAAGGAAAGGTAGTCTTGATTAGCGTGTTTCTCGCAGCCGATTGTCGTACTGCTTCTGTCATATTGGCCCTGCCGCCGAGCGGCAGCGAGCGGCAGTCGAGCAAAGTCGGGCCAAGTCGACACACGATGAAGGGGCCGCCCACTTAGCTGCAACGAGGCGAGAGACGAGCAGATACTACTTGTGCAGCGACACTTGGCAATTTCGAGGATCGCACGGTGTTGAACACACACTATTGTGCTACGCAAAAACGACAGCCCCTCTTGCGGTGGCCGGGGAATCGAACCCGGATCAACTGCTTGGGAAGCAACCATGCTGACCGTTACACCACCACCGCCGCATTCCGCTGCACGCATCCTGTGTCGTGATGCGTTGCCGCCCCTGCTGCCACCAGAGGCCGAAGCGACCCTGCTGCAGGCGCCCTGCCCGCCCGCACATCCGAACGCGGGTCCACGCCGCTTCCAGGGCGATGCACTGTAACTAGACGCAGGACTGACTTCCGCTGAGAAGTCCACCCTGTCGTGTTCGGCATGGTGGGAAAAGAATTCCTGTGTGCTTCCCTGTCGCAGTGGGCAGCGCGTGACGTCTTCTCAAGGGCGTACGTTCGACCCTCACCCCAGCCATCTCATTTTCTCTCCACGACGGTGAAACGCACAGCATAGCTTTTGCGAGGTAAAGCCGTGTTTACAGTTTATTACCACCCAGGCTCCTTTGCGTCAACGTGAGAGTGTTTGTTTCCAGTTATTACTAATTATAGTTTTGCTACTTACACTTGAGACTGAAAGCGATGTTTGTGTAGTATGACTTGGGCGCTTTGGGGAGTGAGTAAGCGGGATCGTGGTGGCGGACAGAGTTCAGCGTTGTCGCCAGATTCGGCCGTAAAGTTCGTGGAGGAGAAATATTTCTGGACCCATTCACACGTAGCTGATACTTGAGGTATGTCCGGTATGGTCTAGTGGCTAGGATACCTGGCTTTCACACAGGAGGCCAGGGTTCGATTACTGGTAGCGGAACGTCAATTTTCCAGGCTGAGATGAGAAATCTTCTCAGGGCCGTTTTTCGTCTTCGTGGTGTTGCTGCTCTGGGTTCCAAGTATAAGGTGAGAGAAAGTCAAGGAAAAGAGATACATGCTCACGTGATTGGCGGGGCCGTTTTTAAGGAAGAGGAGATGATTTTGCGGTTTTGGACTGCTGATGCGACAGTGTTGCGTGGCTCGTTAGCCCTTTGGGGTATAGCGTCGTGCTGGTAACGAGAAGGTCATGGGTTCGATCCCTCCACAGGCCATCCCACTTTCTCCGCCAATAGGAAATGCAGTCTCCCGCGAGACTCTGCCACGTAGATTCCAAATGATCTGCACATCGAGCTACAAGTCTGAACGTTTCGCTCAGGGGTAGCCAACGGCCGGCTCCCTTTCGATTAATGAAGTTAAGCAGAGGTGGGCGTGGTTAGTGATTACATGGGTGATAGGCGGGATCTCTGCGTGCTATTGGACCTTTCCCCTTTCACCCCCCACTCTCCCCCTTTTGTGTTACAGTGTTGATGTGCTATGATGCCTCCCACAGCAATTTAAATTACGTTAACGAACATAGGATCCAAAATTTAAAGAGGTTCTTTGCAAAAAGAGCGAACGTAAAGTGCAGGAACGACTTTGGCAGTAACAGAACCGTACGAACCCACAGATAATTTCCCAAATATCGTAGATAACACTGTAGGGGAGCAGTGAGAATTCCGAAATTTTGTAAATGAAAATTTAGCTTTTCGAATTGGAAAGGAAAGGTAGTCTTGATTAGCGTGTTTCTCGCAGCCGATTGTCGTACTGCTTCTGTCATATTGGCCCTGCCGCCGAGCGGCAGCGAGCGGCAGTCGAGCAAAGTCGGGCCAAGTCGACACACGATGAAGGGGCCGCCCACTTAGCTGCAACGAGGCGAGAGACGAGCAGATACTACTTGTGCAGCGACACTTGGCAATTTCGAGGATCGCATGGTGTTGAACACACACTATTGCGCTACGCAAAAACGACAGCCCTCTTGCGGTGGCCGGGAATCGAACACGGATCAACTGCTTGGGAAGCAACCATGCTGACCGTTACACCACCACCGCCGCATTCCGCTGCACGCATCCTGTGTCGTGATGCGTTGCCGCCCCTGCTGCCACCAGAGGCCGAAGCGACCCTGCTGCAGGCGCCCTGCCCGCCCGCACATCCGAACGCGGGTCCACGCCGCTTCCAGGGCGATGCACTGTAACTAGACGCAGGACTGACTTCCGCTGAGAAGTCCACCCTGTCGTGTTCGGCATGGTGGGGAAAAGAATTCCTGTGTGCTTCCCTGTCGCAGTGGGCAGCGCGTGACGTCTTCTCAAGGGCGTACGTTCGACCCTCACCCCAGCCATCTCATTTACTCTCCACGACGGTGAAACGCACAGCATAGCTTTTGCGAGGTAAAGCCGTGTTTACAGTTTATTACCACCCAGGCTCCTTTGCGTCAACGTGAGAGTGTTTGTTTCCAGTTATTACTAATTATAGTTTTGCTACTTACACTTGAGACTGAAAGCGATGTTTGTGTAGTATGACTTGGGCGCTTTGGGAGTGAGTAAGCGGGATCGTGGTGGCGGACAGAGTTCAGGCGTTGTCGCCAGATTCGGCCGTAAAGTTCGTGGAGGAGAAATATTTCTGGACCCATTCACACGTAGCTGATACTTGAGGTATGTCCGGTATGGTCTAGTGGCTAGGATACCTGGCTTTCACACAGGAGGCCAGGGTTCGATTACTGGTAGCGGAACGTCAATTTTCCAGGCTGAGATGAGAAATCTTCTCAGGGCCGTTTTTCGTCTTCGTGGTGTTGCTGCTCTGGGTTCCAAGTATAAGGTGAGAGAAAGTCAAGGAAAAGAGATACATGCTCACGTGATTGGCGGGGCCGTTTTTAAGGAAGAGGAGATGATTTTGCGGGTTTTGGACTGCTGATGCGACAGTGTTTGCGTGGCTCGTTAGCCCTTTGGGGTATAGCGTCGTGCTGGTAACGAGGAGGTCATGGGTTCGATCCCCTCCACAGGCCATCCCACTTTCTCCGCCAATAGGAAATGCAGTCTCCCGCGAGACTCTGCCACGTAGATTCCAAATGATCTGCACATCGAGCTACAAGTCTGAACGTTTCGCTCAGGGGTAGCCAACGGCCGGCTCCCTTTCGATTAATGAAGTTAAGCAGAGGTGGGCGTGGTTAGTGATTACATGGGTGATAGGCGGGATCTCTGCGTGCTTATTGGACCTTTCCCCCTTTCACCCCCACTCTCCCCCTTTTGTGTTACAGTGTTGATGTGCTATGATGCCTCCCACAGCAATTTAAATTACGTTAACGAACATAGGATCCAAAATTTAAAGAGGTTCTTTGCAAAAAGAGCGAACGTAAAGTGCAGGAACGACTTTGGCAGTAACAGAACCGTACGAACCCACAGATAATTTCCCCAAATATCGTAGATAACACTGTAGGGGAGCAGTGAGAATTCCGAAATTTGTAAATGAAAATTTAGCTTTTCGAATTGGAAAGGAAAGGTAGTCTTGATTAGCGTGTTTCTCGCAGCCGATTGTCGTACTGCTTCTGTCATATTGGCCCTGCCGCCGAGCGGCAGCGAGCGGCAGTCGAGCAAAGTCGGGCCAAGTCGACACACGATGAAGGGGCCGCCCACTTAGCTGCAACGAGGCGAGAGACGAGCAGATACTACTTGTGCAGCGACACTTGGCAATTTCGAGGATCGCATGGTGTTGAACACACACTATTGCGCTACGCAAAAACGACAGCCCTCTTGCGGTGGCCGGGAATCGAACACGGATCAACTGCTTGGGAAGCAACCATGCTGACCGTTACAACCACCACCGCCGCATTCCGCTGCACGCATCCTGTGTCGTGATGCGTTGCCCGCCCCTGCTGCCACCAGAGGCCGAAGCGACCCTGCTGCAGGCGCCCTGCCCGCCCGCACATCCGAACGCGGGTCCACGCCGCTTCCAGGGCGATGCACTGTAACTAGACGCAGGACTGACTTCCGCTGAGAAGTCCACCCTGTCGTGTTCGGCATGGTGGGAAAAGAATTCCTGTGTGCTTCCCTGTCGCAGTGGGCAGCGCGTGACGTCTTCTCAAGGGCGTACGTTCGACCCTCACCCCAGCCATCTCATTTACTCTCCACGACGGTGAAACGCACAGCATAGCTTTTGCGAGGTAAAGCCGTGTTTACAGTTTATTACCACCCAGGCTCCTTTGCGTCAACGTGAGAGTGTTTGTTTCCAGTTATTACTAATTATAGTTTTGCTACTTACACTTGAGACTGAAAGCGATGTTTGTGTAGTATGACTTGGGCGCTTTGGGAGTGAGTAAGCGGGATCGTGGTGGCGGACAGAGTTCAGCGTTGTCGCCAGATTCGGCCGTAAAGTTCGTGGAGGAGAAATATTTCTGGACCCATTCACACGTAGCTGATACTTGAGGTATGTCCGGTATGGTCTAGTGGCTAGGATACCTGGCTTTCACACAGGAGGCCAGGGTTCGATTACTGGTAGCGGAACGTCAAATTTTCCAGGCTGAGATGAGAAATCTTCTCAGGGGCCGTTTTTCGTCTTCGTGGTGTTGCTGCTCTGGGTTCCAAGTATAAGGTGAGAGAAAGTCAAGGAAAAGAGATACATGCTCACGTGATTGGCGGGGGCCGTTTTTAAGGAAGAGGAGATGATTTTGCGGTTTTGGACTGCTGATGCGACAGTGTTGCGTGGCTCGTTAGCCCTTTGGGGTATAGCGTCGTGCTGGTAACGAGGAGGTCATGGGTTCGATCCCTCCACAGGCCATCCCACTTTCTCCGCCAATAGGAAATGCAGTCTCCCGCGAGACTCTGCCACGTAGATTCCAAATGATCTGCACATCGAGCTACTAGTCTGAACGTTTCGCTCAAGGGGTAGCCAACGGCCGGCTCCCTTTCGATTAATGAAGTTAAGCAGAGGTGGGCGTGGTTAGTGATTACATGGGTGATAGGCGGGATCTCTGCGTGCTATTGGACCTTTCCCCTTTCCACCCCCACTCTCCCCCTTTTGTGTTACAGTGTTGATGTGCTATGATGCCTCCCACAGCAATTTAAATTACGTTAACGAACATAGGATCCAAAATTTAAAGAGGTTCTTTGCAAAAAGAGCGAACGTAAAGTGCAGGAACGACTTTGGCAGTAACAGAACCGTACGAACCCACAGATAATTTCCCAAATATCGTAGATAACACTGTAGGGGAGCAGTGAGAATTCCGAAATTTGTAAATGAAAATTTAGCTTTTCGAATTGGAAAGGAAAGGTAGTCTTGATTAGCGTGTTTCTCGCAGCCGATTGTCGTACTGCTTCTGTCATATTGGCCCTGCCGCCGAGCGGCAGCGAGCGGCAGTCGAGCAAAGTCGGGCCAAGTCGACACACGATGAAGGGGCCGCCCACTTAGCTGCAACGAGGCGAGAGACGAGCAGATACTACTTGTGCAGCGACACTTGGCAATTTCGAGGATCGCACGGTGTTGAACACACACTATTGTGCTACGCAAAAACGACAGCCCTCTTGCGGTGGCCGGGAATCGAACCCGGATCAACTGCTTGGGAAGCAACCATGCTGACCGTTACACCACCCACCGCCGCATTCCGCTGCACGCATCCTGTGTCGTGATGCGTTGCCGCCCCTGCTGCCACCAGAGGCCGAAGCGACCCTGCTGCAGGCGCCCTGCCCGCCCGCACATCCGAACGCGGGTCCACGCCGCTTCCAGGGCGATGCACTGTAACTAGACGCAGGACTGACTTCCGCTGAGAAGTCCACCCTGTCGTGTTCGGCATGGTGGGAAAAGAATTCCTGTGTGCTTCCCTGTCGCAGTGGGCAGCGCGTGACGTCTTCTCAAGGGCGTACGTTCGAACCCTCACCCCAGCCATCTCATTTTCTCTCCACGACGGTGAAACGCACAGCATAGCTTTTGCGAGGTAAAGCCGTGTTTACAGTTTATTACCACCCAGGCTCCTTTGCGTCAACGTGAGAGTGTTTGTTTCCAGTTATTACTAATTATAGTTTTGCTACTTACACTTGAGACTGAAAGCGATGTTTGTGTAGTATGACTTGGGCGCTTTGGGAGTGAGTAAGCGGGATCGTGGTGGCGGACAGAGTTCAGCGTTGTCGCCAGATTCGGCCGTAAAGTTCGTGGAGGAGAAATATTTCTGGACCCATTCACACGTAGCTGATACTTGAGGTATGTCCGGTATGGTCTAGTGGCTAGGATACCTGGCTTTCACACAGGAGGCCAGGGTTCGATTACTGGTAGCGGAACGTCAATTTTCCAGGCTGAGATGAGAAATCTTCTCAGGGCCGTTTTTCGTCTTCGTGGTGTTGCTGCTCTGGGTTCCAAGTATAAGGTGAGAGAAAGTCAAGGAAAAGAGATACATGCTCACGTGATTGGCGGGGCCGTTTTTAAGGAAGAGGAGATGATTTTTGCGGTTTTGGACTGCTGATGCGACAGTGTTGCGTGGCTCGTTAGCCCTTTGGGGGTATAGCGTCGTGCTGGTAACGAGAAGGTCATGGGTTCGATCCCTCCACAGGCCATCCCACTTTCTCCGCCAATAGGAAATGCAGTCTCCCGCGAGACTCTGCCACGTAGATTCCAAATGATCTGCACATCGAGCTACAAGTCTGAACGTTTCGCTCAGGGGTAGCCAACGGCCGGCTCCCTTTCGATTAATGAAGTTAAGCAGAGGTGGGCGTGGTTAGTGATTACATGGGTGATAGGCGGGATCTCTGCGTGCTATTGGACCTTTCCCCTTTCACCCCCACTCTCCCCCCCTTTTGTGTTACAGTGTTGATGTGCTATGATGCCTCCCACAGCAATTTAAATTACGTTAACGAACATAGGATCCAAAATTTAAAGAGGTTCTTTGCAAAAAGAGCGAACGTAAAGTGCAGGAACGACTTTGGCAGTAACAGAACCGTACGAACCCACAGATAATTTCCCAAATATCGTAGATAACACTGTAGGGGAGCAGTGAGAATTCCGAAATTTGTAAATGAAAATTTAGCTTTTCGAATTGGAAAGGAAAGGTAGTCTTGATTAGCGTGTTTCTCGCAGCCGATTGTCGTACTGCTTCTGTCATATTGGCCCTGCCGCCGAGCGGCAGCGAGCGGCAGTCGAGCAAAGTCGGGCCAAGTCGACACACGATGAAGGGGCCGCCCACTTAGCTGCAACGAGGCGAGAGACGAGCAGATACTACTTGTGCAGCGACACTTGGCAATTTCGAGGATCGCACGGTGTTGAACACACACTATTGTGCTACGCAAAAACGACAGCCCTCTTGCGGTGGCCGGGAATCGAACCCGGATCAACTGCTTGGAAGCAACCATGCTGACCGTTACACCACCACCGCCGCATTCCGCTGCACGCATCCTGTGTCGCGATGCGTTGCCGCCCCTGCTGCCACCAGAGGCCGAAGCGACCCTGCTGCAGGCGCCCTGCCCGCCCGCACATCCGAACGCGGGTCCACGCCGCTTCCAGGGCGATGCACTGTAACTAGACGCAGGACTGACTTCCGCTGAGAAGTCCACCCTGTCGTGTTCGGCATGGTGGGAAAAGAATTCCTGTGTGCTTCCCTGTCGCAGTGGGCAGCGCGTGACGTCTTCTCAAGGGCGTACGTTCGACCCTCACCCCAGCCATCTCATTTTCTCTCCACGACGGTGAAACGCACAGCATAGCTTTTGCGAGGTAAAGCCGTGTTTACAGTTTATTACCACCCAGGCTCCTTTGCGTCAACGTGAGAGTGTTTGTTTCCAGTTATTACTAATTATAGTTTTGCTACTTACACTTGAGACTGAAAGCGATGTTTGTGTAGTATGACTTGGGCGCTTTGGGAGTGAGTAAGCGGGATCGTGGTGGCGGACAGAGTTCAGCGTTGTCGCCAGATTCGGCCGTAAAGTTCGTGGAGGAGAAATATTTCTGGACCCCATTCACACGTAGCTGATACTTGAGGTATGTCCGGTATGGTCTAGTGGCTAGGATACCTGGCTTTCACACAGGAGGCCAGGGTTCGATTACTGGTAGCGGAACGTCAATTTTCCAGGCTGAGATGAGAAATCTTCTCAGGGCCGTTTTTCGTCTTCGTGGTGTTGCTGCTCTGGGTTCCAAGTATAAGGTGAGAGAAAGTCAAGGAAAAGAGATACATGCTCACGTGATTGGCGGGGCCGTTTTTAAGGAAGAGGAGATGATTTTGCGGTTTTGGACTGCTGATGCGACAGTGTTGCGTGGCTCGTTAGCCCTTTGGGGTATAGCGTCGTGCTGGTAACGAGAAGGTCATGGGTTCGATCCCTCCACAGGCCATCCCACTTTCTCCGCCAATAGGAAATGCAGTCTCCCGCGAGACTCTGCCACGTAGATTCCAAATGATCTGCACATCGAGCTACAAGTCTGAACGTTTCGCTCAGGGGTAGCCAACGGCCGGCTCCCTTTCGATTAATGAAGTTAAGCAGAGGTGGGCGTGGTTAGTGATTACATGGGTGATAGGCGGGATCTCTGCGTGCTATTGGACCTTTCCCCCTTTCACCCCCACTCTCCCCCCTTTTGTGTTACAGTGTTGATGTGCTATGATGCCTCCCACAGCAATTTAAATTACGTTAACGAACATAGGATCCAAAATTTAAAGAGGTTCTTTGCAAAAAGAGCGAACGTAAAGTGCAGGAACGACTTTGGCAGTAACAGAACCGTACGAACCCACAGATAATTTCCCAAATATCGTAGATAACACTGTAGGGGAGCAGTGAGAATTCCGAAATTTGTAAATGAAAATTTAGCTTTTCGAATTGGAAAGGAAAGGTAGTCTTGATTAGCGTGTTTCTCGCAGCCGATTGTCGTACTGCTTCTGTCATATTGGCCCTGCCGCCGAGCGGCAGCGAGCGGCAGTCGAGCAAAGTCGGGCCAAGTCGACACACGATGAAGGGGCCGCCCACTTAGCTGCAACGAGGCGAGAGACGAGCAGATACTACTTGTGCAGCGACACTTGGCAATTTCGAGGATCGCACGGTGTTGAACACACACTATTGTGCTACGCAAAAACGACAGCCCTCTTGCGGTGGCCGGGAATCGAACCCGGATCAACTGCTTGGGAAGCAACCATGCTGACCGTTACACCCACCACCGCCGCATTCCGCTGCACGCATCCTGTGTCGCGATGCGTTGCCGCCCCTGCTGCCACCAGAGGCCGAAGCGACCCTGCTGCAGGCGCCCTGCCCGCCCGCACATCCGAACGCGGGTCCACGCCGCTTCCAGGGCGATGCACTGTAACTAGACGCAGGACTGACTTCCGCTGAGAAGTCCACCCTGTCGTGTTCATCTGTCTCGCGTGTGTCGCGTGACGTCTTCTCAAGGGCGTACGTTCGACCCTCACCCCAGCCATCTCATTTTCTCTCCACGACAGTGAAACGCACAGCATAGCTTTTGCGAGGTAAAGCCGTGTTTACAGTTTATTACCACCCAGGCTCCTTTGCGTCAACGTGAGAGTGTTTGTTTCCAGTTATTACTAATTATAGTTTTGCTACTTACACTTGAGACTGAAAGCGATGTTTGTGTAGTATGTCTTGGGCGCTTTGGGAGTGAGTAAGCGGGATCGTGGTGGCGGACAGAGTTCAGCGTTGTCGCCAGATTCGGCCGTAAAGTTCGTGGAGGAGAAATATTTCTGGACCCATTCACACGTAGCTGATACTTGAGGTATGTCCGGTATGGTCTAGTGGCTAGGATACCTGGCTTTCACACAGGAGGCCAGGGTTCGATTACTGGTAGCGGAACGTCAATTTTCCAGGCTGAGATGAGAAATCTTCTCAGGGCCGTTTTTCGTCTTCGTGGTTTTGCTGCTCTGGGTTCCAAGTATAAGGTGAGAGAAAGTCAAGGAAAAGAGATACATGCTCACGTGATTGGCGGGGCCGTTTTTAAGGAAGAGGAGATGATTTTGCGGTTTTGGACTGCTGATGCGACAGTGTTGCGTGGCTCGTTAGCCCTGTGGGGTATAGCGTCGTGCTGGTAACGAGAAGGTCATGGGTTCGATCCCTCCACAGGCCATCCCACTTTCTCCGCTAATAGGAAATGCAGTCTCCCGCGAGACTCTGCCACGTAGATTCCAAATGATCTGCACATCGAGCTACAAGTCTGAACGTTTCGCTCAGGGGTCGCCAACGGCCGGCTCCCTTTCGATTAATGAAGTTAAGCAGAGGTGGGCGTGGTTAGTGATTACATGGGTGATAGGCGGGATCTCTGCGTGCTATTGGACCTTTCCCCTTTCACCCCCACTCTCCCCCTTTTGTGTTACAGTGTTGATGTGCTATGATGCCTCCCACAGCAATTTAAATTACGTTAACGAACATAGGATCCAAAATTTAAAGAGGTTCTTTGCAAAAAGAGCGAACGTAAAGTGCAGGAACGACTTTGGCAGTAACAGAACCGTACGAATCCACAGATAATTTCTCAAATATCGTAGATAACACTGTAGGGGAGCAGTGAGAATTCCGAAATTTGTAAATGAAAATTTAGCTTTTCGAATTGGAAAGGAAAGGTAGTCTTGATTAGCGTGTTTCTCGCAGCCGATTGTCGTACTGCTTCTGTCATATTGGCCCTACCGCCGAGCGGCAGCGAGCGGCAGTCGAGCAAAGTCGGGCCAAGTCGACACACGATGAAGGGGCCGCCCACTTAGCTGCAACGAGGCGAGAGACGAGCAGATACTACTTGTGCAGCGACACTTGGCAATTTCGAGGATCGCATGGTGTTGAACACACACTATTGCGCTACGCAAAAACGACAGCCCTCTTGCGGTGGCCGGGAATCGAACCCGGATCAACTGCTTGGGAAGCAACCATGCTGACCGTTACACCACCACCGCTGCATTCCGCTGCACGCATCCTGTGTCGCGATGCGTTGCCGCCCCTGCTGCCACCAGAGGCCGAAGCGACCCTGCTGCAGGCGCCCTGCCCGCCCGCGCATCCGAACGCGGGTCCACGCCGCTTCCAGGGCGATGCACTGTAACTAGACGCAGGACTGACTTCCGCTGAGAAGTCCACCCTGTCGTGTTCGGCATGGTGGGAAAAGAATTCCTGTGTGCTTCCCTGTCGCAGTGGGCAGCGCGTGACGTCTTCTCAAGGGCGTACGTTCGACCCTCACCCCAGCCATCTCATTTTCTCTCCACGACAGTGAAACGCACAGCATAGCTTTTGCGAGGTAAAGCCGTGTTTACAGTTTATTACCACCCAGGCTCCTTTGCGTCAACGTGAGAGTGTTTGTTTCCAGTTATTACTAATTATAGTTTTGCTACTTACACTTGAGACTGAAAGCGATGTTTGTGTAGTATGTCTTGGGCGCTTTGGGAGTGAGTAAGCGGGATCGTGGTGGCGGACAGAGTTCAGCGTTGTCGCCAGATTCGGCCGTAAAGTTCGTGGAGGAGAAATATTTCTGGACCCATTCACACGTAGCTGATACTTGAGGTATGTCCGGTATGGTCTAGTGGCTAGGATACCTGGCTTTCACACAGGAGGCCAGGGTTCGATTACTGGTAGCGGAACGTCAATTTTCCAGGCTGAGATGAGAAATCTTCTCAGGGCCGTTTTTCGTCTTCGTGGTTTTGCTGCTCTGGGTTCCAAGTATAAGGTGAGAGAAAGTCAAGGAAAAGAGATACATGCTCACGTGATTGGCGGGGCCGTTTTTAAGGAAGAGGAGATGATTTTGCGGTTTTGGACTGCTGATGCGACAGTGTTGCGTGGCTCGTTAGCCCTGTGGGGTATAGCGTCGTGCTGGTAACGAGAAGGTCATGGGTTCGATCCCTCCACAGGCCATCCCACTTTCTCCGCTAATAGGAAATGCAGTCTCCCGCGAGACTCTGCCACGTAGATTCCAAATGATCTGCACATCGAGCTACAAGTCTGAACGTTTCGCTCAGGGGTCGCCAACGGCCGGCTCCCTTTCGATTAATGAAGTTAAGCAGAGGTGGGCGTGGTTAGTGATTACATGGGTGATAGGCGGGATCTCTGCGTGCTATTGGACCTTTCCCCTTTCACCCCCACTCTCCCCCTTTTGTGTTACAGTGTTGATGTGCTATGATGCCTCCCACAGCAATTTAAATTACGTTAACGAACATAGGATCCAAAATTTAAAGAGGTTCTTTGCAAAAAGAGCGAACGTAAAGTGCAGGAACGACTTTGGCAGTAACAGAACCGTACGAATCCACAGATAATTTCTCAAATATCGTAGATAACACTGTAGGGGAGCAGTGAGAATTCCGAAATTTGTAAATGAAAATTTAGCTTTTCGAATTGGAAAGGAAAGGTAGTCTTGATTAGCGTGTTTCTCGCAGCCGATTGTCGTACTGCTTCTGTCATATTGGCCCTACCGCCGAGCGGCAGCGAGCGGCAGTCGAGCAAAGTCGGGCCAAGTCGACACACGATGAAGGGGCCGCCCACTTAGCTGCAACGAGGCGAGAGACGAGCAGATACTACTTGTGCAGCGACACTTGGCAATTTCGAGGATCGCATGGTGTTGAACACACACTATTGCGCTACGCAAAAACGACAGCCCTCTTGCGGTGGCCGGGAATCGAACCCGGATCAACTGCTTGGGAAGCAACCATGCTGACCGTTACACCACCACCGCTGCATTCCGCTGCACGCATCCTGTGTCGCGATGCGTTGCCGCCCCTGCTGCCACCAGAGGCCGAAGCGACCCTGCTGCAGGCGCCCTGCCCGCCCGCGCATCCGAACGCGGGTCCACGCCGCTTCCAGGGCGATGCACTGTAACTAGACGCAGGACTGACTTCCGCTGAGAAGTCCACCCTGTCGTGTTCGGCATGGTGGGAAAAGAATTCCTGTGTGCTTCCCTGTCGCAGTGGGCAGCGCGTGACGTCTTCTCAAGGGCGTACGTTCGACCCTCACCCCAGCCATCTCATTTTCTCTCCACGACAGTGAAACGCACAGCATAGCTTTTGCGAGGTAAAGCCGTGTTTACAGTTTATTACCACCCAGGCTCCTTTGCGTCAACGTGAGAGTGTTTGTTTCCAGTTATTACTAATTATAGTTTTGCTACTTACACTTGAGACTGAAAGCGATGTTTGTGTAGTATGTCTTGGGCGCTTTGGGAGTGAGTAAGCGGGATCGTGGTGGCGGACAGAGTTCAGCGTTGTCGCCAGATTCGGCCGTAAAGTTCGTGGAGGAGAAATATTTCTGGACCCATTCACACGTAGCTGATACTTGAGGTATGTCCGGTATGGTCTAGTGGCTAGGATACCTGGCTTTCACACAGGAGGCCAGGGTTCGATTACTGGTAGCGGAACGTCAATTTTCCAGGCTGAGATGAGAAATCTTCTCAGGGCCGTTTTTCGTCTTCGTGGTTTTGCTGCTCTGGGTTCCAAGTATAAGGTGAGAGAAAGTCAAGGAAAAGAGATACATGCTCACGTGATTGGCGGGGCCGTTTTTAAGGAAGAGGAGATGATTTTGCGGTTTTGGACTGCTGATGCGACAGTGTTGCGTGGCTCGTTAGCCCTGTGGGGTATAGCGTCGTGCTGGTAACGAGAAGGTCATGGGTTCGATCCCTCCACAGGCCATCCCACTTTCTCCGCTAATAGGAAATGCAGTCTCCCGCGAGACTCTGCCACGTAGATTCCAAATGATCTGCACATCGAGCTACAAGTCTGAACGTTTCGCTCAGGGGTCGCCAACGGCCGGCTCCCTTTCGATTAATGAAGTTAAGCAGAGGTGGGCGTGGTTAGTGATTACATGGGTGATAGGCGGGATCTCTGCGTGCTATTGGACCTTTCCCCTTTCACCCCCACTCTCCCCCTTTTGTGTTACAGTGTTGATGTGCTATGATGCCTCCCACAGCAATTTAAATTACGTTAACGAACATAGGATCCAAAATTTAAAGAGGTTCTTTGCAAAAAGAGCGAACGTAAAGTGCAGGAACGACTTTGGCAGTAACAGAACCGTACGAATCCACAGATAATTTCTCAAATATCGTAGATAACACTGTAGGGGAGCAGTGAGAATTCCGAAATTTGTAAATGAAAATTTAGCTTTTCGAATTGGAAAGGAAAGGTAGTCTTGATTAGCGTGTTTCTCGCAGCCGATTGTCGTACTGCTTCTGTCATATTGGCCCTACCGCCGAGCGGCAGCGAGCGGCAGTCGAGCAAAGTCGGGCCAAGTCGACACACGATGAAGGGGCCGCCCACTTAGCTGCAACGAGGCGAGAGACGAGCAGATACTACTTGTGCAGCGACACTTGGCAATTTCGAGGATCGCATGGTGTTGAACACACACTATTGCGCTACGCAAAAACGACAGCCCTCTTGCGGTGGCCGGGAAGCGAACCCGGATCAACTGCTTGGGAAGCAACCATGCTGACCGTTACACCACCACCGCTGCATTCCGCTGCACGCATCCTGTGTCGCGATGCGTTGCCGCCCCTGCTGCCACCAGAGGCCGAAGCGACCCTGCTGCAGGCGCCCTGCCCGCCCGCGCATCCGAACGCGGGTCCACGCCGCTTCCAGGGCGATGCACTGTAACTAGACGCAGGACTGACTTCCGCTGAGAAGTCCACCCTGTCGTGTTCGGCATGGTGGGAAAAGAATTCCTGTGTGCTTCCCTGTCGCAGTGGGCAGCGCGTGACGTCTTCTCAAGGGCGTACGTTCGACCCTCACCCCAGCCATCTCATTTTCTCTCCACGACAGTGAAACGCACAGCATAGCTTTTGCGAGGTAAAGCCGTGTTTACAGTTTATTACCACCCAGGCTCCTTTGCGTCAACGTGAGAGTGTTTGTTTCCAGTTATTACTAATTATAGTTTTGCTACTTACACTTGAGACTGAAAGCGATGTTTGTGTAGTATGTCTTGGGCGCTTTGGGAGTGAGTAAGCGGGATCGTGGTGGCGGACAGAGTTCAGCGTTGTCGCCAGATTCGGCCGTAAAGTTCGTGGAGGAGAAATATTTCTGGACCCATTCACACGTAGCTGATACTTGAGGTATGTCCGGTATGGTCTAGTGGCTAGGATACCTGGCTTTCACACAGGAGGCCAGGGTTCGATTACTGGTAGCGGAACGTCAATTTTCCAGGCTGAGATGAGAAATCTTCTCAGGGCCGTTTTTCGTCTTCGTGGTTTTGCTGCTCTGGGTTCCAAGTATAAGGTGAGAGAAAGTCAAGGAAAAGAGATACATGCTCACGTGATTGGCGGGGCCGTTTTTAAGGAAGAGGAGATGATTTTGCGGTTTTGGACTGCTGATGCGACAGTGTTGCGTGGCTCGTTAGCCCTGTGGGGTATAGCGTCGTGCTGGTAACGAGAAGGTCATGGGTTCGATCCCTCCACAGGCCATCCCACTTTCTCCGCTAATAGGAAATGCAGTCTCCCGCGAGACTCTGCCACGTAGATTCCAAATGATCTGCACATCGAGCTACAAGTCTGAACGTTTCGCTCAGGGGTCGCCAACGGCCGGCTCCCTTTCGATTAATGAAGTTAAGCAGAGGTGGGCGTGGTTAGTGATTACATGGGTGATAGGCGGGATCTCTGCGTGCTATTGGACCTTTCCCCTTTCACCCCCACTCTCCCCCTTTTGTGTTACAGTGTTGATGTGCTATGATGCCTCCCACAGCAATTTAAATTACGTTAACGAACATAGGATCCAAAATTTAAAGAGGTTCTTTGCAAAAAGAGCGAACGTAAAGTGCAGGAACGACTTTGGCAGTAACAGAACCGTACGAATCCACAGATAATTTCTCAAATATCGTAGATAACACTGTAGGGGAGCAGTGAGAATTCCGAAATTTGTAAATGAAAATTTAGCTTTTCGAATTGGAAAGGAAAGGTAGTCTTGATTAGCGTGTTTCTCGCAGCCGATTGTCGTACTGCTTCTGTCATATTGGCCCTACCGCCGAGCGGCAGCGAGCGGCAGTCGAGCAAAGTCGGGCCAAGTCGACACACGATGAAGGGGCCGCCCACTTAGCTGCAACGAGGCGAGAGACGAGCAGATACTACTTGTGCAGCGACACTTGGCAATTTCGAGGATCGCATGGTGTTGAACACACACTATTGCGCTACGCAAAAACGACAGCCCTCTTGCGGTGGCCGGGAATCGAACCCGGATCAACTGCTTGGGAAGCAACCATGCTGACCGTTACACCACCACCGCTGCATTCCGCTGCACGCATCCTGTGTCGCGATGCGTTGCCGCCCCTGCTGCCACCAGAGGCCGAAGCGACCCTGCTGCAGGCGCCCTGCCCGCCCGCGCATCCGAACGCGGGTCCACGCCGCTTCCAGGGCGATGCACTGTAACTAGACGCAGGACTGACTTCCGCTGAGAAGTCCACCCTGTCGTGTTCGGCATGGTGGGAAAAGAATTCCTGTGTGCTTCCCTGTCGCAGTGGGCAGCGCGTGACGTCTTCTCAAGGGCGTACGTTCGACCCTCACCCCAGCCATCTCATTTTCTCTCCACGACAGTGAAACGCACAGCATAGCTTTTGCGAGGTAAAGCCGTGTTTACAGTTTATTACCACCCAGGCTCCTTTGCGTCAACGTGAGAGTGTTTGTTTCCAGTTATTACTAATTATAGTTTTGCTACTTACACTTGAGACTGAAAGCGATGTTTGTGTAGTATGTCTTGGGCGCTTTGGGAGTGAGTAAGCGGGATCGTGGTGGCGGACAGAGTTCAGCGTTGTCGCCAGATTCGGCCGTAAAGTTCGTGGAGGAGAAATATTTCTGGACCCATTCACACGTAGCTGATACTTGAGGTATGTCCGGTATGGTCTAGTGGCTAGGATACCTGGCTTTCACACAGGAGGCCAGGGTTCGATTACTGGTAGCGGAACGTCAATTTTCCAGGCTGAGATGAGAAATCTTCTCAGGGCCGTTTTTCGTCTTCGTGGTTTTGCTGCTCTGGGTTCCAAGTATAAGGTGAGAGAAAGTCAAGGAAAAGAGATACATGCTCACGTGATTGGCGGGGCCGTTTTTAAGGAAGAGGAGATGATTTTGCGGTTTTGGACTGCTGATGCGACAGTGTTGCGTGGCTCGTTAGCCCTGTGGGGTATAGCGTCGTGCTGGTAACGAGAAGGTCATGGGTTCGATCCCTCCACAGGCCATCCCACTTTCTCCGCTAATAGGAAATGCAGTCTCCCGCGAGACTCTGCCACGTAGATTCCAAATGATCTGCACATCGAGCTACAAGTCTGAACGTTTCGCTCAGGGGTCGCCAACGGCCGGCTCCCTTTCGATTAATGAAGTTAAGCAGAGGTGGGCGTGGTTAGTGATTACATGGGTGATAGGCGGGATCTCTGCGTGCTATTGGACCTTTCCCCTTTCACCCCCACTCTCCCCCTTTTGTGTTACAGTGTTGATGTGCTATGATGCCTCCCACAGCAATTTAAATTACGTTAACGAACATAGGATCCAAAATTTAAAGAGGTTCTTTGCAAAAAGAGCGAACGTAAAGTGCAGGAACGACTTTGGCAGTAACAGAACCGTACGAATCCACAGATAATTTCTCAAATATCGTAGATAACACTGTAGGGGAGCAGTGAGAATTCCGAAATTTGTAAATGAAAATTTAGCTTTTCGAATTGGAAAGGAAAGGTAGTCTTGATTAGCGTGTTTCTCGCAGCCGATTGTCGTACTGCTTCTGTCATATTGGCCCTACCGCCGAGCGGCAGCGAGCGGCAGTCGAGCAAAGTCGGGCCAAGTCGACACACGATGAAGGGGCCGCCCACTTAGCTGCAACGAGGCGAGAGACGAGCAGATACTACTTGTGCAGCGACACTTGGCAATTTCGAGGATCGCATGGTGTTGAACACACACTATTGCGCTACGCAAAAACGACAGCCCTCTTGCGGTGGCCGGGAATCGAACCCGGATCAACTGCTTGGGAAGCAACCATGCTGACCGTTACACCACCACCGCTGCATTCCGCTGCACGCATCCTGTGTCGCGATGCGTTGCCGCCCCTGCTGCCACCAGAGGCCGAAGCGACCCTGCTGCAGGCGCCCTGCCCGCCCGCGCATCCGAACGCGGGTCCACGCCGCTTCCAGGGCGATGCACTGTAACTAGACGCAGGACTGACTTCCGCTGAGAAGTCCACCCTGTCGTGTTCGGCATGGTGGGAAAAGAATTCCTGTGTGCTTCCCTGTCGCAGTGGGCAGCGCGTGACGTCTTCTCAAGGGCGTACGTTCGACCCTCACCCCAGCCATCTCATTTTCTCTCCACGACAGTGAAACGCACAGCATAGCTTTTGCGAGGTAAAGCCGTGTTTACAGTTTATTACCACCCAGGCTCCTTTGCGTCAACGTGAGAGTGTTTGTTTCCAGTTATTACTAATTATAGTTTTGCTACTTACACTTGAGACTGAAAGCGATGTTTGTGTAGTATGTCTTGGGCGCTTTGGGAGTGAGTAAGCGGGATCGTGGTGGCGGACAGAGTTCAGCGTTGTCGCCAGATTCGGCCGTAAAGTTCGTGGAGGAGAAATATTTCTGGACCCATTCACACGTAGCTGATACTTGAGGTATGTCCGGTATGGTCTAGTGGCTAGGATACCTGGCTTTCACACAGGAGGCCAGGGTTCGATTACTGGTAGCGGAACGTCAATTTTCCAGGCTGAGATGAGAAATCTTCTCAGGGCCGTTTTTCGTCTTCGTGGTTTTGCTGCTCTGGGTTCCAAGTATAAGGTGAGAGAAAGTCAAGGAAAAGAGATACATGCTCACGTGATTGGCGGGGCCGTTTTTAAGGAAGAGGAGATGATTTTGCGGTTTTGGACTGCTGATGCGACAGTGTTGCGTGGCTCGTTAGCCCTGTGGGGTATAGCGTCGTGCTGGTAACGAGAAGGTCATGGGTTCGATCCCTCCACAGGCCATCCCACTTTCTCCGCTAATAGGAAATGCAGTCTCCCGCGAGACTCTGCCACGTAGATTCCAAATGATCTGCACATCGAGCTACAAGTCTGAACGTTTCGCTCAGGGGTCGCCAACGGCCGGCTCCCTTTCGATTAATGAAGTTAAGCAGAGGTGGGCGTGGTTAGTGATTACATGGGTGATAGGCGGGATCTCTGCGTGCTATTGGACCTTTCCCCTTTCACCCCCACTCTCCCCCTTTTGTGTTACAGTGTTGATGTGCTATGATGCCTCCCACAGCAATTTAAATTACGTTAACGAACATAGGATCCAAAATTTAAAGAGGTTCTTTGCAAAAAGAGCGAACGTAAAGTGCAGGAACGACTTTGGCAGTAACAGAACCGTACGAATCCACAGATAATTTCTCAAATATCGTAGATAACACTGTAGGGGAGCAGTGAGAATTCCGAAATTTGTAAATGAAAATTTAGCTTTTCGAATTGGAAAGGAAAGGTAGTCTTGATTAGCGTGTTTCTCGCAGCCGATTGTCGTACTGCTTCTGTCATATTGGCCCTACCGCCGAGCGGCAGCGAGCGGCAGTCGAGCAAAGTCGGGCCAAGTCGACACACGATGAAGGGGCCGCCCACTTAGCTGCAACGAGGCGAGAGACGAGCAGATACTACTTGTGCAGCGACACTTGGCAATTTCGAGGATCGCATGGTGTTGAACACACACTATTGCGCTACGCAAAAACGACAGCCCTCTTGCGGTGGCCGGGAATCGAACCCGGATCAACTGCTTGGGAAGCAACCATGCTGACCGTTACACCACCACCGCTGCATTCCGCTGCACGCATCCTGTGTCGCGATGCGTTGCCGCCCCTGCTGCCACCAGAGGCCGAAGCGACCCTGCTGCAGGCGCCCTGCCCGCCCGCGCATCCGAACGCGGGTCCACGCCGCTTCCAGGGCGATGCACTGTAACTAGACGCAGGACTGACTTCCGCTGAGAAGTCCACCCTGTCGTGTTCGGCATGGTGGGAAAAGAATTCCTGTGTGCTTCCCTGTCGCAGTGGGCAGCGCGTGACGTCTTCTCAAGGGCGTACGTTCGACCCTCACCCCAGCCATCTCATTTTCTCTCCACGACAGTGAAACGCACAGCATAGCTTTTGCGAGGTAAAGCCGTGTTTACAGTTTATTACCACCCAGGCTCCTTTGCGTCAACGTGAGAGTGTTTGTTTCCAGTTATTACTAATTATAGTTTTGCTACTTACACTTGAGACTGAAAGCGATGTTTGTGTAGTATGTCTTGGGCGCTTTGGGAGTGAGTAAGCGGGATCGTGGTGGCGGACAGAGTTCAGCGTTGTCGCCAGATTCGGCCGTAAAGTTCGTGGAGGAGAAATATTTCTGGACCCATTCACACGTAGCTGATACTTGAGGTATGTCCGGTATGGTCTAGTGGCTAGGATACCTGGCTTTCACACAGGAGGCCAGGGTTCGATTACTGGTAGCGGAACGTCAATTTTCCAGGCTGAGATGAGAAATCTTCTCAGGGCCGTTTTTCGTCTTCGTGGTTTTGCTGCTCTGGGTTCCAAGTATAAGGTGAGAGAAAGTCAAGGAAAAGAGATACATGCTCACGTGATTGGCGGGGCCGTTTTTAAGGAAGAGGAGATGATTTTGCGGTTTTGGACTGCTGATGCGACAGTGTTGCGTGGCTCGTTAGCCCTGTGGGGTATAGCGTCGTGCTGGTAACGAGAAGGTCATGGGTTCGATCCCTCCACAGGCCATCCCACTTTCTCCGCTAATAGGAAATGCAGTCTCCCGCGAGACTCTGCCACGTAGATTCCAAATGATCTGCACATCGAGCTACAAGTCTGAACGTTTCGCTCAGGGGTCGCCAACGGCCGGCTCCCTTTCGATTAATGAAGTTAAGCAGAGGTGGGCGTGGTTAGTGATTACATGGGTGATAGGCGGGATCTCTGCGTGCTATTGGACCTTTCCCCTTTCACCCCCACTCTCCCCCTTTTGTGTTACAGTGTTGATGTGCTATGATGCCTCCCACAGCAATTTAAATTACGTTAACGAACATAGGATCCAAAATTTAAAGAGGTTCTTTGCAAAAAGAGCGAACGTAAAGTGCAGGAACGACTTTGGCAGTAACAGAACCGTACGAATCCACAGATAATTTCTCAAATATCGTAGATAACACTGTAGGGGAGCAGTGAGAATTCCGAAATTTGTAAATGAAAATTTAGCTTTTCGAATTGGAAAGGAAAGGTAGTCTTGATTAGCGTGTTTCTCGCAGCCGATTGTCGTACTGCTTCTGTCATATTGGCCCTACCGCCGAGCGGCAGCGAGCGGCAGTCGAGCAAAGTCGGGCCAAGTCGACACACGATGAAGGGGCCGCCCACTTAGCTGCAACGAGGCGAGAGACGAGCAGATACTACTTGTGCAGCGACACTTGGCAATTTCGAGGATCGCATGGTGTTGAACACACACTATTGCGCTACGCAAAAACGACAGCCCTCTTGCGGTGGCCGGGAATCGAACCCGGATCAACTGCTTGGGAAGCAACCATGCTGACCGTTACACCACCACCGCTGCATTCCGCTGCACGCATCCTGTGTCGCGATGCGTTGCCGCCCCTGCTGCCACCAGAGGCCGAAGCGACCCTGCTGCAGGCGCCCTGCCCGCCCGCGCATCCGAACGCGGGTCCACGCCGCTTCCAGGGCGATGCACTGTAACTAGACGCAGGACTGACTTCCGCTGAGAAGTCCACCCTGTCGTGTTCGGCATGGTGGGAAAAGAATTCCTGTGTGCTTCCCTGTCGCAGTGGGCAGCGCGTGACGTCTTCTCAAGGGCGTACGTTCGACCCTCACCCCAGCCATCTCATTTTCTCTCCACGACAGTGAAACGCACAGCATAGCTTTTGCGAGGTAAAGCCGTGTTTACAGTTTATTACCACCCAGGCTCCTTTGCGTCAACGTGAGAGTGTTTGTTTCCAGTTAT
>NW_026062574.1:30000-36197 GCF_023897955.1 Schistocerca gregaria | reverse complement strand
CTCAATCTCGTGCGGCTAGAAGCCGCCTGTCCCTCTAAGAAGAAAAGTAATCGCTGACAGCACGAAGGATGTCACGCGACTAGTTAGCAGGCTAGAGTCTCGTTCGTTATCGGAATTAACCAGACAAATCGCTCCACCAACTAAGAACGGCCATGCACCACCACCCACCGAATCAAGAAAGAGCTATCAATCTGTCAATCCTTCCGGTGTCCGGGCCTGGTGAGGTTTCCCGTGTTGAGTCAAATTAAGCCGCAGGCTCCACTCCTGGTGGTGCCCTTCCGTCAATTCCTTTAAGTTTCAGCTTTGCAACCATACTTCCCCCGGAACCCAAAAGCTTTGGTTTCCCGGAGGCTGCCCGCCGAGTCATCGGAGGAACTGCGGCGGATCGCTGGCTGGCATCGTTTATGGTTAGAACTAGGGCGGTATCTGATCGCCTTCGAACCTCTAACTTTCGTTCTTGATTAATGAAAACATACTTGGCAAATGCTTTCGCTTCTGTTCGTCTTGCGACGATCCAAGAATTTCACCTCTAACGTCGCAATACGAATGCCCCCGCCTGTCCCTATTAATCATTACCTCGGGTTCCGAAAACCAACAAAATAGAACCGAGGTCCTATTCCATTATTCCATGCACACAGTATTCAGGCGGGCTTGCCTGCTTTAAGCACTCTAATTTGTTCAAAGTAAACGTGCCGGCCCACCGAGACACTCAACTAAGAGCACCCTGGTAGGATTTCAACGGGGTCCGCCTCGGGACGCGCAAGCACGCCTTCGGCTCGCCCCACCGGCAGGACGTCCCACGATACATGCCAGTTAAACACCGACGGGCGGTGAACCAACAGCGTGGGACACAAATCCAACTACGAGCTTTTTAACCGCAACAACTTTAATATACGCTATTGGAGCTGGAATTACCGCGGCTGCTGGCACCAGACTTGCCCTCCAATAGATACTCGTTAAAGGATTTAAAGTGTACTCATTCCGATTACGGGGCCTCGGATGAGTCCCGTATCGTTATTTTTCGTCACTACCTCCCCGTGCCGGGAGTGGGTAATTTGCGCGCCTGCTGCCTTCCTTGGATGTGGTAGCCGTTTCTCAGGCTCCCTCTCCGGAATCGAACCCTGATTCCCCGTTACCCGTTACAACCATGGTAGGCGCAGAACCTACCATCGACAGTTGATAAGGCAGACATTTGAAAGATGCGTCGCCGGTACGAGGACCGTGCGATCAGCCCAAAGTTATTCAGAGTCACCAAGGCAAACGGACCAGACGAGCCAATCCGATTGGTTTTGATCTAATAAAAGCGTCCCTTCCATCTCTGGTCGGGACTCTGTTTGCATGTATTAGCTCTAGAATTACCACAGTTATCCAAGTAACGTGGGTACGATCTAAGGAACCATAACTGATTTAATGAGCCATTCGCGGTTTCACCTTAATGCGGCTTGTACTGAGACATGCATGGCTTAATCTTTGAGACAAGCATATGACTACTGGCAGGATCAACCAGGGAGCTGCGTCAACGAGAGCTGAGCAGCCGGCCGCCCGGGAGTGTGTCCCGAGGGCCCGCGCGAACACGCAAGCGTCCGCTCAATTATTCTGCACACAGGAGGAGGCTGAGCTCCCCTGCACGATACACCTCGAAACCCTCTCAGGTCCCGGCGGCGCGCAGCGCCGTCCTAAGTACTTGGTCGGGTTCGAGAGAGGCGCAATCGCCCGGAGATGGGCGAGTAGACGCTTTCAGTGCGAACACCCGTGCTCCCAACTGAGCTTGCCGCTGCCGACAGAGGCCCGGGAGCGTGCTGTCGTGGCATTGCCGGCGGGAAACAACACGCGCCACCTACGGTGACCGGCAGCTCCAACGCCAGCGCCACAGAAGGGCAAAGCCCCACTTGGGTGCAGAAGCGAACTCTCCCAGCACAGCGCACGCGCCAACACGTCCGCAGAGCTGCGATACAAACCACCTGCGAGAACCGCTGGGGGCGACCGAGCAGCAGACGGCGTCGCGACGCCGAGTGCCGGGCGGCGGCGCATCCTCAACGCACACAGTCCGCAATCGGACCAGCACACTGCAGATGTCCACCGCGCTTCGCACCGGGCTCGGCAGAACCCACTTTGGCCGCCTGGCGCCGCGCGCAGGGTGCGCCGGCGCATAGCTGGGACGCCAGCCGGGCCCGTCGGCCGGCGCTCCTGCCACTGGGCGCCCCCCACCAGCCGGCTGTAGTGCGTGCACTCACGCAGCGCGCGGCCAGCACGCCGGGCGGCCCCCCCTCACCGGCCGGGGACTGTCCCGCCAAGCCACAGCCTCGTATCGCTTCATACCCACATGGCCAACTCAGGTTCGGGGGCATGGCGGGTACCGCCGAAACAACCGGTTCATAGATGTACCGATCGTCGCTATCACCGATGCACCTGCAGCGCGAACAACCGCTCAACAACTGATTTCCAGTTCATTTGCGGATCTTTGGCAGCAAACGTATACGTCAATCTACATTTGCGAAATCTACGATTCTGGCATGCCTGCATGTTATGTGTCACGACACGCTACATCAGCCCACATACACACTGCGGCATGTACACGAGAGAACACGTGGAAGATGGTCCGCGCACGTGTGCAATGTCCCTTGCGCGGTCGACTGTCAACCGGCCTCTGTAGCATGTCGCAGATGTGGAACGCGGTCCACCGTGCTATCATGTTGTGTGGGGCAATACGATTAAATAGGAAAACCCTCGTCGCTACATCAACAGACGGCTCACGCTGATTCCCGGCAGAGGGAGGAGGGGGGGGGGGGGGGGGGCCAACATGCAATACTTTCGTCCGTACCTACCTACCACATGTCTGTACGGCGTACAACAGTGCAATCTCGCTGTAATGGGGAGACGAGACAAGTAGCATCGTGCACAACATATGGCCCTTATGATTCGCCATTGTAGGGCGCAGCCGGTGTACGGTCAAGCATGTGCCACATTATGTCACTCAGTACGTAACGACGGATGATCAGTGTGGGTTACGCGTACATCAGCGGACAGTCCACACAGGCCGTACCACAACGTACACTGACTGCATCGACAACCGAATGCAACTGAACAGCTGCAAGGCTCATTTCACAAACAAACGCCTGACCGACCAGCTTGGAAGGGCAGGAGGGGAGGGCGATATTCGTTCTGTAGCGGTACACCCTTCCAGTGGTTAGCGGGACTGTGTAGAAAGTACGCAACACTCGAAAGACCTTTATGTGAGGGTACGCACCATGGCATCAAGAAATACACATGACACCAGAGGATCCAAGCAGTGAACTATGTTCAGAGGGTTGCTGTTAGGCAAAGCTACATTCCTGTGACGTTACATGTGACAGTTAAGGTGCAGTGTAAGTTAGGTTAAGGTGCAGCGTAAGTTAGGTTAAGGTGCAGTGTAAGTTAGGTTAAGGTGCAGCGTAAGTTAGGTTAAGGTGCAGCGTAAGTTAGGTTAAGGTGCAGCGTAAGTTAGGTTAAGGTGCAGCGTAACTTGGGTTAAGGTGCAGCGTAACTTGGGTTAAGGTGCAGCGTAACTTGGGTTAAGGTGCAGCGTAACTTGGGTTAAGGTGCAGCGTAACTTGGGTTAAGGTGCAGCGTAACTTGGGTTAAGGTGCAGCGTAACTTGGGTTAAGGTGCAGCGTAACTTGGGTTAAGGTGCAGCGTAACTTGGGTTAAGGTGCAGCGTAACTTGGGTTAAGGTGCAGCGTAACTTGGGTTAAGGTGCAGCGTAACTTGGGTTAAGGTGCAGCGTAACTTGGGTTAAGGTGCAGCGTAACTTGGGTTAAGGTGCAGCGTAACTTGGGTTAAGGTGCAGCGTAACTTGGGTTAAGGTGCAGCGTAACTTGGGTTAAGGTGCAGCGTAACTTGGGTTAAGGTGCAGCGTAACTTGGGTTAAGGTGCAGCGTAACTTGGGTTAAGGTGCAGCGTAACTTGGGTTAAGGTGCAGCGTAACTTGGGTTAAGGTGCAGCGTAACTTGGGTTAAGGTGCAGCGTAACTTGGGTTAAGGTGCAGCGTAACTTGGGTTAAGGTGCAGCGTAACTTGGGTTAAGGTGCAGCGTAACTTGGGTTAAGGTGCAGCGTAACTTGGGTTAAGGTGCAGCGTAACTTGGGTTAAGGTGCAGCGTAACTTGGGTTAAGGTGCAGCGTAACTTGGGTTAAGGTGCAGCGTAACTTGGGTTAAGGTGCAGCGTAACTTGGGTTAAGGTGCAGCGTAACTTGGGTTAAGGTGCAGCGTAACTTGGGTTAAGGTGCAGCGTAACTTGGGTTAAGGTGCAGCGTAACTTAGGTTAAGGTGCAGCGTAACTTAGGTTAAGGTGCCAACGTGGGTTAGGTTAAGGGGCCAACGTGGGTTAGGTTAAGGGCCAACGTGGGTTAGGTTAAGGGCCAACGTGGGTTAGGTTAAGGGCCAACGTGGGTTAGGTTAAGGGCCAACGTGGGTTAGGTTAAGGGCCAACGTGGGTTAGGTTAAGGGCCAACGTGGGTTAGGTTAAGGGCCAACGTGGGTTAGGTTAAGGGCCAACGTGGGTTAGGTTAAGGGCCAACGTGGGTTAGGTTAAGGGCCAACGTGGGTTAGGTTAAGGGCCAACGTGGGTTAGGTTAAGGGCCAACGTGGGTTAGGTTAAGGGCCAACGTGGGTTAGGTTAAGGGCCAACGTGGGTTAGGTTAAGGGCCAACGTGGGTTAGGTTAAGGGCCAACGTGGGTTAGGTTAAGGGCCAACGTGGGTTAGGTTAAGGGGCCAACGTGGGTTAGGTTAAGGGCCAACGTGGGTTAGGTTAAGGGCCAACGTGGGTTAGGTTAAGGGCCAACGTGGGTTAGGTTAAGGGCCAACGTGGGTTAGGTTAAGGGCCAACGTGGGTTAGGTTAAGGGCCAACGTGGGTTAGGTTAAGGGCCAACGTGGGTTAGGTTAAGGGCCAACGTGGGTTAGGTTAAGGGCCAACGTGGGTTAGGTTAAGGGCCAACGTGGGTTAGGTTAAGGGCCAACGTGGGTTAGGTTAAGGGGCCAACGTGGGTTAGGTTAAGGGCCAACGTGGGTTAGGTTAAGGGCCAACGTGGGTTAGGTTAAGGGCCAACGTGGGTTAGGTTAAGGGCCAACGTGGGTTAGGTTAAGGGCCAACGTGGGTTAGGTTAAGGGCCAACGTGGGTTAGGTTAAGGGCCAACGTGGGTTAGGTTAAGGGCCAACGTGGGTTAGGTTAAGGGCCAACGTGGGTTAGGTTAAGGGCCAACGTGGGTTAGGTTAAGGGCCAACGTGGGTTAGGTTAAGGGCCAACGTGGGTTAGGTTAAGGGCCAACGTGGGTTAGGTTAAGGGCCAACGTGGGTTAGGTTAAGGGCCAACGTGGGTTAGGTTGCCAGAGATGTGTCAAATCAGGATGTACGTTTGGCTGGTGTCAGGTGGTGGGTTGGTTCGATGCCTTTATAAGGAGTGTGGCCAAAGGGTATTTTATTACTTGTACCTTTTGTGTTGTGGCGTGGCGTTGCGTCCTGTGTTGATACTGGGTGGACCACTGTGGGTGTTGCTGGCTGATTTGAGCTGCGTTGTTTGCGGGTGGTGTGAGACATTCTGTCTTATTAGTGGACGTGACGTTCCTCTTGTCGTTCTTTGGATAGTGTCCTGTGGCAGCGAGGATAAAATGGATGTTGTTGAACGATAGTGCTTTGGTGCTTTCGCTTTGTTACACACAGAGTGGACTGTGAGATAGGGTGACTGGGTCGAGTGCGGTTCACACTGTCCTCCCCAGTTTACAGTATGTATCATCTATGTATGTGGTCCTGCATCATTTACTAAGCAGGGACGTCAGACGACTGAAATATTAGTTATGTACTGATGTAAAGCAGAATGCTTACCTTCCACCAGTGGGCGAGTATCGACTCTGCCCCAGCGTTGCCACCGCAGGAAGCGGTGTCGGAAACACTACCCGCACACCGTCACCACTGTGCGGGGGGACGGACCCTCTATATCCTCAGCGGCGCACTCTTTGCCACCGGGCGTCACGTCTCGCGGCCCGCCGTCCAGAGCATGTATTGGGACAGCGGGACTTTGGCTTTTGGGAGATAACTCTTCATGAAGTGGAAGATATAGGGGTGGACTGCAATGTACGATTGCGGGAAAAGTCCGCCGTACATCCGCTCGAGTTGCGAGTCGGGCGGTGGGGGTGGCGCATTCACAGGTGCGGCTGGAGTGAC
>NW_026062574.1:17500-22500 GCF_023897955.1 Schistocerca gregaria | reverse complement strand
GACTCTGTTTGCATGTATTAGCTCTAGAATTACCACAGTTATCCAAGTAACGTGGGTACGATCTAAGGAACCATAACTGATTTAATGAGCCATTCGCGGTTTCACCTTAATGCGGCTTGTACTGAGACATGCATGGCTTAATCTTTGAGACAAGCATATGACTACTGGCAGGATCAACCAGGGAGCTGCGTCAACGAGAGCTGAGCAGCCGGCCGCCCGGGAGTGTGTCCCGAGGGCCCGCGCGAACACGCAAGCGTCCGCTCAATTATTCTGCAAACAGGAGGAGGCTGAGCTCCCCTGCACGATACACCTCGAAACCCTCTCAGGTCCCGGCGGCGCGCAGCGCCGTCCTAAGTACTTGGTCGGGTTCGAGAGAGGCGCAATCGCCCGGAGATGGGCGAGTAGACGCTTTCAGTGCGAACACCCGTGCTCCCAACTGAGCTTGCCGCTGCCGACAGAGGCCCGGGAGCGTGCTGTCGTGGCATTGCCGGCGGGAAACAACACGCGCCACCTACGGTGACCGGCAGCTCCAACGCCAGCGCCACAGAAGGGCAAAGCCCCACTTGGGTGCAGAAGCGAACTCTCCCAGCACAGCGCACGCGCCAACACGTCCGCAGAGCTGCGATACAAACCACCTGCGAGAACCGCTGGGGGCGACCGAGCAGCAGACGGCGTCGCGACGCCGAGTGCCGGGCGGCGGCGCATCCTCAACGCACACAGTCCGCAATCGGACCAGCACACTGCAGATGTCCACCGCGCTTCGCACCGGGCTCGGCAGAACCCACTTTGGCCGCCTGGCGCCGCGCGCAGGGTGCGCCGGCGCATAGCTGGGACGCCAGCCGGGCCCGTCGGCCGGCGCTCCTGCCAGTGGGCGCCCCCCACCAGCCGGCTGTAGTGCGTGCGCTCACGCAGCGCGCGGCCAGCACGCCGGGCGGCCCCCCCTCACCGGCCGGGGACTGTCCCGCCAAGCCACAGCCTCGTATCGCTTCATACCCACATGGCCAACTCAGGTTCGGGGGCATGGCGGGTACCGCCGAAACAACCGGTTCATAGATGTACCGATCGTCGCTATCACCGATGCACCTGCAGCGCGAACAACCGCTCAACAACTGATTTCCAGTTCATTTGCGGATCTTTGGCAGCAAACGTATACGTCAATCTACATTTGCGAAATCTACGATTCTGGCATGCCTGCATGTTATGTGTCACGACACGCTACATCAGCCCACATACACACTGCGGCATGTACACGAGAGAACACGTGGAAGATGGTCCGCGCACGTGTGCAATGTCCCTTGCGCGGTCGACTGTCAACCGGCCTCTGTAGCATGTCGCAGATGTGGAACGCGGTCCACCGTGCTATCATGTTGTGTGGGGCAATACGATTAAATAGGAAAACCCTCGTCGCTACATCAACAGACGGCTCACGCTGATTCCCGGCAGAGGGAGGAGGGGGGGGGGGGGGGGGGGGCCAACATGCAATACTTTCGTCCGTACCTACCTACCACATGTCTGTACGGCGTACAACAGTGCAATCTCGCTGTAATGGGGAGACGAGACAAGTAGCATCGTGCACAACATATGGCCCTTATGATTCGCCATTGTAGGGCGCAGCCGGTGTACGGTCAAGCATGTGCCACATTATGTCACTCAGTACGTAACGACGGATGATCAGTGTGGGTTACGCGTACATCAGCGGACAGTCCACACAGGCCGTACCACAACGTACACTGACTGCATCGACAACCGAATGCAACTGAACAGCTGCAAGGCTCATTTCACAAACAAACGCCTGACCGACCAGCTTGGAAGGGCAGGAGGGGAGGGCGATATTCGTTCTGTAGCGGTACACCCTTCCAGTGGTTAGCGGGACTGTGTAGAAAGTACGCAACACTCGAAAGACCTTTATGTGAGGGTACGCACCATGGCATCAAGAAATACACATGACACCAGAGGATCCAAGCAGTGAACTATGTTCAGAGGGTTGCTGTTAGGCAAAGCTACATTCCTGTGACGTTACATGTGACAGTTAAGGTGCAGTGTAAGTTAGGTTAAGGTGCAGCGTAAGTTAGGTTAAGGTGCAGCGTAAGTTAGGTTAAGGTGCAGCGTAAGTTAGGTTAAGGTGCAGCGTAAGTTAGGTTAAGGTGCAGCGTAAGTTAGGTTAAGGTGCAGCGTAACTTGGGTTAAGGTGCAGCGTAACTTGGGTTAAGGTGCAGCGTAACTTGGGTTAAGGTGCAGCGTAACTTGGGTTAAGGTGCAGCGTAACTTGGGTTAAGGTGCAGCGTAACTTGGGTTAAGGTGCAGCGTAACTTGGGTTAAGGTGCAGCGTAACTTGGGTTAAGGTGCAGCGTAACTTGGGTTAAGGTGCAGCGTAACTTGGGTTAAGGTGCAGCGTAACTTGGGTTAAGGTGCAGCGTAACTTGGGTTAAGGTGCAGCGTAACTTGGGTTAAGGTGCAGCGTAACTTGGGTTAAGGTGCAGCGTAACTTGGGTTAAGGTGCAGCGTAACTTGGGTTAAGGTGCAGCGTAACTTGGGTTAAGGTGCAGCGTAACTTGGGTTAAGGTGCAGCGTAACTTGGGTTAAGGTGCAGCGTAACTTGGGTTAAGGTGCAGCGTAACTTGGGTTAAGGTGCAGCGTAACTTGGGTTAAGGTGCAGCGTAACTTGGGTTAAGGTGCAGCGTAACTTGGGTTAAGGTGCAGCGTAACTTGGGTTAAGGTGCAGCGTAACTTGGGTTAAGGTGCAGCGTAACTTGGGTTAAGGTGCAGCGTAACTTGGGTTAAGGTGCAGCGTAACTTGGGTTAAGGTGCAGCGTAACTTGGGTTAAGGTGCAGCGTAACTTGGGTTAAGGTGCAGCGTAACTTGGGTTAAGGTGCAGCGTAACTTGGGTTAAGGTGCAGCGTAACTTGGGTTAAGGTGCAGCGTAACTTGGGTTAAGGTGCAGCGTAACTTGGGTTAAGGTGCAGCGTAACTTGGGTTAAGGTGCAGCGTAACTTGGGTTAAGGTGCAGCGTAACTTGGGTTAAGGTGCAGCGTAACTTAGGTTAAGGTGCAGCGTAACTTAGGTTAAGGTGCCAACGTGGGTTAGGTTAAGGGGCCAACGTGGGTTAGGTTAAGGGCCAACGTGGGTTAGGTTAAGGGCCAACGTGGGTTAGGTTAAGGGCCAACGTGGGTTAGGTTAAGGGCCAACGTGGGTTAGGTTAAGGGCCAACGTGGGTTAGGTTAAGGGCCAACGTGGGTTAGGTTAAGGGCCAACGTGGGTTAGGTTAAGGGCCAACGTGGGTTAGGTTAAGGGCCAACGTGGGTTAGGTTAAGGGCCAACGTGGGTTAGGTTAAGGGCCAACGTGGGTTAGGTTAAGGGCCAACGTGGGTTAGGTTAAGGGCCAACGTGGGTTAGGTTAAGGGCCAACGTGGGTTAGGTTAAGGGCCAACGTGGGTTAGGTTAAGGGCCAACGTGGGTTAGGTTAAGGGCCAACGTGGGTTAGGTTAAGGGGCCAACGTGGGTTAGGTTAAGGGCCAACGTGGGTTAGGTTAAGGGCCAACGTGGGTTAGGTTAAGGGCCAACGTGTGTTAGGTTAAGGGCCAACGTGGGTTAGGTTAAGGGCCAACGTGGGTTAGGTTAAGGGCCAACGTGGGTTAGGTTAAGGGCCAACGTGGGTTAGGTTAAGGGCCAACGTGGGTTAGGTTAAGGGCCAACGTGGGTTAGGTTAAGGGCCAACGTGGGTTAGGTTAAGGGCCAACGTGGGTTAGGTTAAGGGCCAACGTGGGTTAGGTTAAGGGCCAACGTGGGTTAGGTTAAGGGGCCAACGTGGGTTAGGTTAAGGGCCAACGTGGGTTAGGTTAAGGGCCAACGTGGGTTAGGTTAAGGGCCAACGTGGGTTAGGTTAAGGGCCAACGTGGGTTAGGTTAAGGGCCAACGTGGGTTAGGTTAAGGGCCAACGTGGGTTAGGTTAAGGGCCAACGTGGGTTAGGTTAAGGGCCAACGTGGGTTAGGTTAAGGGCCAACGTGGGTTAGGTTAAGGGCCAACGTGGGTTAGGTTAAGGGCCAACGTGCGTTAGGTTAAGGGCCAACGTGGGTTAGGTTGCCAGAGATGTGTCAAATCAGGATGTACGTTTGGCTGGTGTCAGGTGGTGGGTTGGTTCGATGCCTTTATAAGGAGTGTGGCCAAAGGGTATTTTATTACTTGTACCTTTTGTGTTGTGGCGTGGCGTTGCGTCCTGTGTTGATACTGGGTGGACCACTGTGGGTGTTGCTGGCTGATTTGAGCTGCGTTGTTTGCGGGTGGTGTGAGACATTCTGTCTTATTAGTGGACGTGACGTTCCTCTTGTCGTTCTTTGGATAGTGTCCTGTGGCAGCGAGGATAAAATGGATGTTGTTGAACGATAGTGCTTTGGTGCTTTCGCTTTGTTACACACAGAGTGGACTGTGAGATAGGGTGACTGGGTCGAGTGCGGTTCACACTGTCCTCCCCAGTTTACAGTATGTATCATCTATGTATGTGGTCCTGCATCATTTACTAAGCAGGGACGTCAGACGACTGAAATATTAGTTATGTACTGATGTAAAGCAGAATGCTTACCTTCCACCAGTGGGCGAGTATCGACTCTGCCCCAGCGTTGCCACCGCAGGAAGCGGTGTCGGAAACACTACCCGCACACCGTCACCACTGTGCGGGGGGACGGACCCTCTATATCCTCAGCGGCGCACTCTTTGCCACCGGGCGTCACGTCTCGCGGCCCGCCGTCCAGAGCATGTATTGGGACAGCGGGACTTTGGCTTTTGGGAGATAACTCTTCATGAAGTGGAAGATATAGGGGTGGACTGCAATGTACGATTGCGGGAAAAGTCCGCCGTACATCCGCTCGAGTTGCGAGTCGGGCGGTGGGGGTGGCGCATTCACAGGTGCGGCTGGAGTGACCGTCGGTCCACCACTTTTGACTCGATTTGCGTCACCTGCCGTGAAGAGGGGGTGCAGCAGGCGTTTTACTCTGGGTCGTCAAG
>NW_026062574.1:7500-10000 GCF_023897955.1 Schistocerca gregaria | reverse complement strand
TGGGTACGATCTAAGGAACCATAACTGATTTAATGAGCCATTCGCGGTTTCACCTTAATGCGGCTTGTACTGAGACATGCATGGCTTAATCTTTGAGACAAGCATATGACTACTGGCAGGATCAACCAGGGAGCTGCGTCAACGAGAGCTGAGCAGCCGGCCGCCCGGGAGTGTGTCCCGAGGGCCCGCGCGAACACGCAAGCGTCCGCTCAATTATTCTGCAAACAGGAGGAGGCTGAGCTCCCCTGCACGATACACCTCGAAACCCTCTCAGGTCCCGGCGGCGCGCAGCGCCGTCCTAAGTACTTGGTCGGGTTCGAGAGAGGCGCAATCGCCCGGAGATGGGCGAGTAGACGCTTTCAGTGCGAACACCCGTGCTCCCAACTGAGCTTGCCGCTGCCGACAGAGGCCCGGGAGCGTGCTGTCGTGGCATTGCCGGCGGGAAACAACACGCGCCACCTACGGTGACCGGCAGCTCCAACGCCAGCGCCACAGAAGGGCAAAGCCCCACTTGGGTGCAGAAGCGAACTCTCCCAGCACAGCGCACGCGCCAACACGTCCGCAGAGCTGCGATACAAACCACCTGCGAGAACCGCTGGGGGCGACCGAGCAGCAGACGGCGTCGCGACGCCGAGTGCCGGGCGGCGGCGCATCCTCAACGCACACAGTCCGCAATCGGACCAGCACACTGCAGATGTCCACCGCGCTTCGCACCGGGCTCGGCAGAACCCACTTTGGCCGCCTGGCGCCGCGCGCAGGGTGCGCCGGCGCATAGCTGGGACGCCAGCCGGGCCCGTCGCCCCTCGCTCCTGCCACTGGGCGCCCCCCACCAGCCGGCTGTAGTGCGTGCGCTCACGCAGCGCGCGGCCAGCACGCCGGGCGGCCCCCCCTCACCGGCCGGGGACTGTCCCGCCAAGCCACAGCCTCGTATCGCTTCATACCCACATGGCCAACTCAGGTTCGGGGGCATGGCGGGTACCGCCGAAACAACCGGTTCATAGATGTACCGATCGTCGCTATCACCGATGCACCTGCAGCGCGAACAACCGCTCAACAACTGATTTCCAGTTCATTTGCGGATCTTTGGCAGCAAACGTATACGTCAATCTACATTTGCGAAATCTACGATTCTGGCATGCCTGCATGTTATGTGTCACGACACGCTACATCAGCCCACATACACACTGCGGCATGTACACGAGAGAACACGTGGAAGATGGTCCGCGCACGTGTGCAATGTCCCTTGCGCGGTCGACTGTCAACCGGCCTCTGTAGCATGTCGCAGATGTGGAACGCGGTCCACCGTGCTATCATGTTGTGTGGGGCAATACGATTAAATAGGAAAACCCTCGTCGCTACATCAACAGACGGCTCACGCTGATTCCCGGCAGAGGGAGGAGGGGGGGGGGGGGGCCAACATGCAATACTTTCGTCCGTACCTACTTACCACATGTCTGTACGGCGTACAACAGTGCAATCTCGCTGTAATGGGGAGACGAGACAAGTAGCATCGTGCACAACATATGGCCCTTATGATTCGCCATTGTAGGGCGCAGCCGGTGTACGGTCAAGCATGTGCCACATTATGTCACTCAGTACGTAACGACGGATGATCAGTGTGGGTTACGCGTACATCAGCGGACAGTCCACACAGGCCGTACCACAACGTACACTGACTGCATCGACAACCGAATGCAACTGAACAGCTGCAAGGCTCATTTCACAAACAAACGCCTGACCGACCAGCTTGGAAGGGCAGGAGGGGAGGGCGATATTCGTTCTGTAGCGGTACACCCTTCCAGTGGTTAGCGGGACTGTGTAGAAAGTACGCAACACTCGAAAGACCTTTATGTGAGGGTACGCACCATGGCATCAAGAAATACACATGACACCAGAGGATCCAAGCAGTGAACTATGTTCAGAGGGTTGCTGTTAGGCAAAGCTACATTCCTGTGACGTTACATGTGACAGTTAAGGTGCAGTGTAAGTTAGGTTAAGGTGCAGTGTAAGTTAGGTTAAGGTGCAGTGTAAGTTAGGTTAAGGTGCAGTGTAAGTTAGGTTAAGGTGCAGTGTAAGTTAGGTTAAGGTGCAGTGTAAGTTAGGTTAAGGTGCAGTGTAAGTTAGGTTAAGGTGCAGTGTAAGTTAGGTTAAGGTGCAGTGTAACTTAGGTTAAGGTGCAGTGTAAGTTAGGTTAAGGTGCAGTGTAACTTAGGTTAAGGTGCAGTGTAACTTAGGTTAAGGTGCAGTGTAACTTAGGTTAAGGTGCAGTGTAACTTAGGTTAAGGTGCAGTGTAACTTAGGTTAAGGTGCAGTGTAACTTAGGTTAAGGTGCAGTGTAAGTTAGGTTAAGGTGCAGTGTAAGTTAGGTTAAGGTGCAGTGTAAGTTAGGTTAAGGTGCAGTGTAACTTAGGTTAAGGTGCAGTGTAACTTAGGTTAAGGTGCAGTGTAAGTTAGGTTAAGGTGCAGTGTAACTTAGGTTAAGGTGCAGTGTAACTTAGGT